>NW_027361703.1:20232500-20495000 GCF_039654945.1 Dendrobates tinctorius
ACTGTCTTGCCCTTTAATTTCAACAAAAAAACCTACAGCATTTACTTTATATTGTTTTCATTAGTCCCCAAAGAAGAGCACACTTGGCCTGACATATAGAGTTGTCGCCTACCACATGATGACACTAAAGATATATGATATGACTGACAGTGTAGCTGATATGCGTTGTCTTCCCCAGACAAAACAGATGGTATTGTTCTATTATCATCCACAGTTATTTTAATGTACTGTGTCCATCTGTGTTAAGATATATTACATGGTTCCATGGAATTTACAGTTCACTCCTGCAGTAACTCCATTTCACTGTTTGGTCTCCAGAGATTTTGCAAAATGTCAAGCTGTAGCTTGAAAAAGAAAAGTGAAATCTACTGGAAAGTAATACTTGTGACCATTTCATGCCTGACATCTTTTGCGGTGTTTAAAGCCTAGGTGGTGTTACAAACACTACAGGTATGCGGAGTCACCGCTTAAACCTTTGCTTAATATAAGCAAAAATAATCAAAAAATTGGACATGCCACCACTTTGAATGTTATTTCTACATACTAACCTGCTTGTTTTTTCAGTGTACACCCTGAAATTTGCTCTTTTTTATGGTGAGACATTCCATGCATAACAATAATATTTGGCAGAAGTGTCCTAGGGAGTGATTTATTTAATACAAAATTTTTCCCCCAACTTAGCAGATCTTAAAGTAGGGCATGAAAAAAATGTATTTTATCACTTTTAGTCCTTTAGCTAGCCTTTGACTGGTAACAGAGTCTAAAAATAAATACAAAATATATTGCATATTACATCAGTTATTTTCTCTGTTTATATAACATATTTTTATAGTATAATATGTTTCTACAGTGAATTATATAATATGCAAGGCATTTTATTTTATTTGTCGCTGTTCACACTGACGTCAGAGGCAATGATCATAGCCTCCGTCACCAATCTCGGCAGATCAAATGGGAAGAATGCTGCTCCATTTACTAATATTCTTCCTATCCAAATGACAAAAGCCTGATGAACTCCATCAATGAGTCAGGCGCACCCATGTTTTTAACCATACAGTAGATTTGTCAAAGCACCCTTTAAAGGAAGCTGTAACTGCAGTGTGAACAAAGCCTTAAATTAGTCATGAAGTAACGTGTGGATCTTTATTTTAGTGGAAAGTTCATGTTTTGTGTGTTAAGTCCTTATCTTCTGCAATATCTTAGACTGTAAATATTGATGTCTTAATGTATTTTGTTTGTAATGTATCATAGTTTTAGTCTGTTAAGAAAATGTAGTTCTTATGTACAATGCTAATTGTACTATAGCAACTAATATAAAAGTGTGTGGTTTTTCACTGTACTATTTAACTACTACTACTACTACTACTACTACTACTACTACTACTTGGTCTAAAGGTCAGAGGTTATCTGAGGATAATTTTCAATACCAATTATAAGTGATACTAGATGTGTGCCCGATGCTATCGCTTCGGGAGGGCAGTAACATCACAATGGGGGAAGCTTTGTGGCACTGGGGGTGGCGGCCCGCCCACTTCCATGCAGTCACAACCGGCAGGAAAGACGGTGTTAAATATTGTGTAAATACTGGTGCAAAATACTCACCTAAATATGGCCGTATGAAAAAGTCCTTAAAGGTTTCAAATGTAAAAATCATCCAGTTTGAAAATAAACCTTAGCGACTAACTTATGAATTTTCTTATCTATTATAGCCTAGGTCTAACTACCTTTTTTATAATATTTGTGTCTATGTATTAGACAGGCAGACATATCATGTATATGATATTAATTTTATATAGTGAAAATCTTAGGTAGTGCTGGCGCGAGTCCCAAATTCTTTTGTTTGTATCTCTTCAACATGCTTCAAATAGCTATACACCACAATAGACAAGTAAGCATGGTTTCCATTGGAATTTTTATTGCTAGGATGCAGCTGTGCTGTTCTTCTATCACAGCTATGCATTACTTGAAACATGTGGCTTGGACGTATCAAGCAGTTAATTAAACAGCAATAAGATAAGATGCTTCTGATGTATTGTCAAAACCTGATGCTATCTTAAGCCCCTGTTACACATGGCGAGATCGCTAGCGATATCGCTGAAGCGACAACGATTTTGTGATGCAACAGCGGCATCGTTAGCGATCTCGCTAAGTGTGACACGCGGAAACGACCGGCTCCCTGCTGCGATGTCGCTGATCGTGCACGAACGTTCAGGATCATTTTTTGATCGCTGGCGTCACGCTGACAAGCATGCATCACTGTGTTTGATGCCCTTTATCAACGACGAGCGACCTCGTTGGCGACTCCGAACTCATATAGATAGCGCTGAAGGACGCCTATTCAAAGTCTGAATCGCTATTATAGACAGTGTGTGACACGGTACCAACAATCGCCGTGGTCGTTAGTGACATCGCTGATCGCTGATGCGTCATTGTGAAGATCGGCCTGGATGACTGCTTACTAGCGATGCAGAAACGATCTTAGCCAGATCGTATCGTTGTCGGAATCGTTGGTGCGTTGCTACGTGTAACGGTACCCTTAGGATTCCATATGGACAATATTTTTATTATTATGACTGCTATTTATTGACTAAACATTCCTCATAAAAACTCCAATTACAGCTATGAACAGCCACTCTTCTGATTTAATATTTATAGTGGCCAGTTGTCTTACTGCAAAAATTCTATACTAAACTTAACATTGTCAAGAACGTAAAGAAATAAATTATTGATAACAATACAGAAAACTACGATCATTATGTAGGGTGCTGAATTCTAGCAATATTGACTGTCTGTAGATAGGGTTAGCCCCAAATATATGATTAACGTCCCTATCTGATGCCCTATCTATCGGTAGACTAATAGTTTAAATGACTAATTGTAGTTTGGATGTATGTAGCAAACAGAAGCTTCAAGCTCCAAGAAGGTCTAAAAATCTTAAGGACCTTCTTATGCAGAGTCACTATCTACCTGTACAGGTTAATCCGTTTGGCTCTAGGGGCCCTATACCTGGTTCCATACCCTGCGGTCACTGTCTTGCATGCACAAATGTACTGCGCTGCACTACCTTCAGTACCTCGGATGGAAGGAGACAGTTTGATATACGCCATCGAATATCGTGTGGCAGCATGAATGTGATCTATTATGCTACATGTGATTGTCCAAAAATTTATATTGGACTTACGTCAAGGGAACTTAGGATGAGGGTACGTGAACACGTGCGGGACATTTGTGCATCCAAGACAGTGACCGATATGTCCCTCCTTAAAACTTTGCCCCGCCATTTTCGACAACATCATAATGGCGAATCAACTTCCCTCAAAATTAGAGGGATTGATCAAGTACATTTAGGGGTGAGAGGGGGGAATTACAAACGTAGGTTGGCTCAAATTGAGGCCAAATGGATTATTACACTGGACACTATGGCCCTTAAAGGGCTTAATGAATCATTGTCTTTTTCCTCTTTTTTGTAGGGTACCCTGAACATTAAATATTTTTTTATTGTTTTTTTTGGTCCCTTTTATTTATTATTCTTGTGCCCCTTCTCCTCCACTGTTGCTCCATATCCCAGGTTTTTGGGTTGGTTTTATTTATTATTATTTTTTATGTGTGTTTTTTTAATGTATGTTGTTTTACTTATTTTTCTTTAGTTTATGCTGGACCTTTTCTCTATTCTTCATTTGGATCCATATCCCACACTTATATTTGGCTGTTCCATTGGCCCTAATCTTTATATCTGTATTGGATGTTTATTACCTTGGACATCGGTGTCTATGGAAGATTATGAGATGCTGCAACTTGAGGAGATTATATGTGCTTTGATGTTATATTTGAATTTTGCAGTATTTTCTGATATATATGCATAAACCTCTATTTGCAATTGTTTGCTCTGTTTGATGTTTTAACTATATATCTTTGTCCATTTTGACCTGTGCCCATTACTCTGTGTATTATTTTGATGTATATTTATACTCATTGGTGACAGTGGTTGTGCGCATGCCCGCTGTCCCTGATTGTGGCTGACATGCGGAGGAGTGTCTCTTGCCTTCTTCCGGGCTCCCGGGGATTTCTCCTCCCCTGCTGCCCGGGGTAACGTATGACGCTTTCTCCTGCACTGTTCGGCCCTTCGGGTGTACAGCGCGCATGCGCCGTGTGAAACCGCTCTGACTGGCCAATTGGGAGCCATGTGATCAGTCACATGGGCTTAAGAAGGTCCTGTGCTCACTCCCCGGCATACTTCCCTTGAGAAAGCGTGCTTCTAGTCACGCGAAACGCGCGTCGGGCGTTCCCCTCACCTGGTCCCGGGACCACTCAGCTTCTATTTGTACATCTGGTAAGATATCACGCCTAAATCTGGCCATATAAGATTTATCTTTGCACACTGGCTACTATAATGGTTCTATAATGTGGCGTAGGAGTCCCCTAATTGGGAGATGGGGAATTAGCAGACACTGGTTACTTACTTAGTTGTGGCTATATTCTATATACACTGTTTTGCTATCTGATATCTTGTGGCTGGGTGTTCTTTCCGGGTCATTCTGTTCTCTACCCTGTGGTGTCGTTTTACTCTTTGTGTGCTTGTATAACGTGATAAATATGTTAATTAATAAAGACGTATTTTTATTATATTCACCTAGTTACTCATATTTTCTCCTTGCATGTGTATATTATGTTTTGCTCATAGCGCCGTAATGTTCCGCAGCACTTTATAGACATCATCATCACTGTCCCCATTGGGACTCCTTGCACTGTAAATTTCCTATCCATATGTCTTTGAAGAGTGGGAGGAAACTGACATAAACACAAGGAGAACATACAAACTCCTTGCAAGATGTCCTTGGTGGGTCACCCAGGACCCCAGCGTTGCAAAGCAACAGTGCTAACCCCTAAGCCACCATACTGCCCCACTGTAGACATCCATTTATGGACAATTACTTTTTTACAAAATTTAATTCTTCATTTTTCTTAGCACCATGCCGGATCCCTGCTCTGACAGGCAGGGTCTCCGGCGTGTTTCACTCACCTGCGCTGTGGTCAGTTCCTCTCTTCATCATGTTCTGCATGCTCCCAGCAGCACTTCCAGCCATGTCCTTAGGGAGCTCGCGCTTCCACGCTCTTAAATTGCCAGTGTGTGCACTTGCTATTTCTTCCCCAGTGGAGAGGCATTATGTATATATTGCTTCCTCTCTACTCGGGAGGTGCCTGGGCAACCTTCCTGTTTAGCAGTCTAAGTTGTGTAGGGTTGCATACCAGTCCCTGTTGCACTTTGGTGCAAATCCTGCCTTCTGCACTCTGGTGCAAATCCTGCATGCTGCACTCTGGTGAAAATCCTGCCTGCTGTACACTGGTGAAAATCCTGCCTGTTGCACTCTGGTGCCAACTCTGTCTGCTGCGTTCTAATGCAATCTGGCAGCTGCTTCCTTAAGTCTGTCCTCTGCGTCCAGTTGCTGCACGTCCGTTGGTCTTGCCCTGGAGAGGCACCTGGCGTTCATCGGGAGCCAAGTCTAACCTCACCATCAGAGGCTCTAGTGAATAGTCAGGTGTTCGCTTAGTCACGCCCCTCCAGGCTGCCCGCGGTCCATGGCACAGTGGTTCCACAAACCACGTCCGTGACAGTTTCAGAGGTACTTCATTGTGAAATTTAAGGATATAAATTCCTCTTCCTCTTTTCTTTTGTCTTTCTGATTTTCTGCATCAACTATGTAATTGTTGTAGTCAGCTAGGGCAGTATATGAATTCACATAGGAGGGAATCCTATTACATGAGACTCATGCAGATTGTACTAATTGGTGCTCATTTATTTTCAATAGATTTGGAAGCATATTGATGAGGCTCAGGTAGTCAAGAATAGGAATAATTTTGCAATGGCATACAAAATGTCTAGATTGACTTTTTTGACCCATGGAAATATGAAAACGCAGTCTTCTGGTAACTGAGTATGTGATGATATTTTGGGTGTTTTTGATCTTGTAATTTCTGAAGTAGAAGCGTAGAATGGGTAATCGTCAGATTGCCACTTGAGAAATAATTTGCCTCTTGGTATAGTAATATGGCAAGAAGATATGGAATCCCTAATTTTTTGGCTACCATAGTTTCAAGTCATGCATTCATAACAGAAAAAGCAGTGCCACATTCAGAATGTGATGTGCTCACAGGAACTTGTGCCTGACTATGCAGTAATATTTTATTTCATGTTTTCTATTTACAATAAGCGCTTCATAAAACTGATCTAATTCTTCGAGCTGTGTATTAACAAAATGTTTGTTGTGCTTCTTGCTATGTCTGATCTGATGTGTTGTTTACTGTTTCAACTAAACCTGTCAGCAGATGTTCCAATCTTTTTAAATGAATAATAATCAAGCTGTGCAAAAATGTCTGAAAGAAAGACCTGTTTCTTTCCGCTCATTATCCATATTTACTGCCTAATACATTGTAAAATAATAAATAAATGTAACATTTGGCATATGCATTCAATCTATTACTGTTACAATGATTTAGTATAAGCAAAGGTTTATAGGCCTCATTCAGACGTTAGTGATATTTTTCACAGATAGAAACAGAGTTTTTCCTAATTTTTTTGGATGCGATTTTCATCATTAATTGATTTGTGTCAGCTTTTTCAGTGCTTTATCAGTAATTTTCTTATGAAAACAAACAAAAAAAATTGCAAAGATTCTCTTGTCTATTGCAATGTTAAAAATGGACAGCACACGGGTTGGTACCCATAAACCTATGTGTTCTGGCCGTGATTTTTTACAGACCCAAAGACTTGAACTTGTAATTTTCATCCGAGACTCTAATCATAAAGAACATGACTTGTGCACATATTCCATCCATGTAAAATTTGATAAGCTGAACGGATGATGCCAATAATTTCCTGACCAATAAAGATATGCATGGTGTTTCTATGTCCTACCTTCCACCAAAATCTAGACGCAAGTCAATCTAGACTTTACAAAGTAAGCTACTGTATATCAGTTATATTTGGCTTCCTATCTCCAGACTGACACCTAATTTGCATACATTCTGGTTAACATTTTGGGACACTTATCCTTATCCAGTAATGTATAAAAATAACTAAAGTATTCATGTGCCTAGGTGAGTCAGTTGTGTATTAAGTGGCCGCTGGTGATCTAATGACACTGTACCAATTTCCTATCTTTAAAAATCCTATAGTCATTCCATCATTGGTCACTCTGGGGCTAAGTAATTCACAAAATGTAACTATATAATCATACATTGTTCACTAAGCATCTCATGTGACCAATGATTTTTTTCTAGTGACCTAGGCATTTAGCAGCCAACACTTTTGATTCAGCAGTGATATGTGCCATAATGTGGTCACATTTAGCAAATGTACTTTTTCTGGTACTTTCTACAATGATAGAGATGTAGACCATAGCAGATGTCAGATTGAATATCCTTGCACTCTAGCCCAATCTCTCACCTGGGGAACACATGATGGCTGGTTGAGTTTCTTATTTAATAATAATAATAATAATAATAATTTTTATTTCTACAGTGCCAACATATTCTGCTGCACTTTACATTATAGAGGTGACTTCTACAGACAAAAGACTTTACAGCATACCAATAAACACATAAATCAAAACAGATACCAAGAGGAATGAGGGCCCTGCTCACAAGCTTACAAACTATAAGGAAAAAAGGAAACACAAAAGGTGGATGGTAACAATTGCTTTTATTGTTCGGACCAGCCATAGTGTAAGAATCGGGTGTTCATGTAATGCTGCATGAACCAGTTAAGTCTAAACATGTAACAATATAGACACAGAGGGCTATTAAATGCATAAAGCTCATGAGAACATGATGCAAGGACCCTGATTATGGTGAAAAATTTTTTTTGAATGAGCCACACAGGCATAGTTAGGTTAATGCATTGAGGCGGTAGGCCAGTCTGAACAAATGCGTTTTTAGGGCATGCTTAAAACTGCAGGGATTGGGGATTAATCATATCAACCTGGGTAGTGCATTCCAAAGAATTGGCGCAGCATGTCAAAAGTCTTGGAGATGGGAGTGGGAGGTTCTGATTATTGAGGATGTTAACCTCAGGTCATTAGCGGATGGAGGGCATGGGTAGGGTGGTAGGCTGACACAAGGGAGGAGATGTAGGGTGGTGCTGAGCCATGGAGTGCTTTGTGGGTGATGCTAATAAGTTTGTACTGGATTCTGGAGTGGATGGGTAACCAGTGTAATGACTGGCACAAGGTAGAGGCATCGGTATAACAATTGGTGAGGAATATGATCCTGGCTGCAGCATTCAAGACATATTAGAGAGGGGAGATTTTGGTAAGAGGGAGGCCAATTAGTAGAGGGTTACATTAGTCCAGACGAGAATGAATAAGAGAAACAGTAAGAGTTTTTGCAGAGTCGAAAGTAAGAAAAGGTCGAATTCTAGAAATGTTTTTGAGGTGCAGATAACAAGAGCGAGACAGTGATCGGATGTGGGGGGTGAATGAAAGCTCGGAATCAAGTTAGACCCCAAGACAGCGGGCATGTTGCTGGGGAGTAATGGTGGAACCAAACACAGAGATGGCAATGTCGGGCAAAGGAAGGTTAGTAGAGGGAGGAAACACGAGGAGTTCAATTTTTGACAGGTTCAGTTTCAGATAGAGGGAAGACATGATGTTACAGACAGCGGTAAGATAATCACTGGTGTTTTCTAAAAAGGCTGGCATGATATCGGGAAAAGTGTATAATTTGATGTCATCAGCATAGAGATAGTACTGGAAACCAAATTTATCTGAATGTCCAATAGGGGCGGTATACAAAGAGAAGAGGAGGGGGCCTAGAACTGATCCTTGAGGAACCCCGATAGTAAGGGGAAGATGAGAGGAGGAGGAACCAGCAAAAGATACAGTGAAGGAACAGTCTGAGAGATAGGAGGAGAACCAGGAGAGAACGGTGTCCTTGAGGCTGATGGAGTGTTGCATCGTGAGGAGGAGCTGATGATCCACAGTGTCGAATGCTGCGGAGAGATCGAAGAAAATTAGCATGGAGTAGTGACCATTAGATTTAGCAGTTAGTAGATCATTAGAGACTTTAGTGAGGGCGGTTTCATTAGAGTGTAAAGAGCAGACACCAGATTGAATAGGGTCGAGAAGAGAGTTATCTGAGAGATAGCGGATAAGACCGGTGTGGACGAGGCGTTCCAGGAGTTTAGAGATAAATAGAAGATTAGAGACAGATCTATAGTTAGCAGCACAGATTTGGTTGAGGGATTGTTTTTTTAAGTAATGGCTGTATGATTGCATGCTTAAATGAGGAGGGAAAGATACCGGAAGAGAGAGAGAGGTTTAATATTTTTGTTAGGTGAAAGGTGACCGCAGGGGAATTCTCTGCACTTATGAAACTAGCCTTGTCACATGGGCTAAATTACCTCTGACTATTTATATACTTGTTTTGAAAGTAAGACTGAAAATTCTAAATGCAGATAAAAGAATAATATTGCAATTTCTCACATTACATTTACTTATATAACATCTGAAATGTAACGTGCTGCGGAATATGTTGGCTCTATGGAAATAAAATTATTATTATTATTATTACATATTGCCGCTACAGATGACCATTTTATGAGTAGTTTTCCGTATAAGACACATACTGTATACTTTAACCCCATCCCACATTAAGACGTAAATTAACATTCTGGGTAGTAGTCCGCATAAGTGGAGGGTGCTCAGGAGTTCCTGCTGCTGCTAACCATATAAACATCACTGTCAAAGTGTAAGAATGGTATTGAAAGTGAGTACGCACATGTACTCGTATTTTTTATTTTCTATTGGATCCCCATGACCTGGTCACGGCAAACCGATGGCTTATCATGGCAGCCCGGGACTTGTTAAAGGCCAGCATAGCAGTCATCTTGGTACACCATAGGCTGAGCTCTACAGTATACTGACATTTTCACTATATATCATAATGCCATAGTATTGGAATAGTTAGTGCAAGTGATCAAATGATCCCACGCTCAAGTTCCCTAAGTGATCTAAAAAATAATGTAAAAAATAAAAAAGTTTTTAAAAAATTATGAAAAAGAATAAAAGTTTATATCACCCTTTCCACCCATTAAAAGTAATAAAAAAAAAAAATAAACATTTGGTTTGCCACGTTGATAAAAGTATGATGAATCAAAATATGAAATACTCTATAAACTTGTGTATAAGCCAACCCGAGTATAAACCAAGGCACCTAATTTTGCCTCGAAAAACTGTGAAAACTTATTGACTCTAGTATAAGCTGGGTATGTATTGTCCCCTAATCCCCATCCTGGTATCCATGGTTCCTCATCCCTATCCTTGTATGCATGGCTCCTTATTCCAATCCTAGTCTGCGTGGCTCCTTATTCCCATCCTAATCTGCATGTGTTACAGGCTGGGGGAACACAACAAATGATAAGAAGATGGAAATAAGGTGTGTTCACAGCCTGGGGTCTATTGTGCAGAGATGTTGCTCGGTAATGGCAGACACAAAATGGCAGTTACACTGAACACACGTGGGTTAAATGCCACCCAGTGTGTAGTAGCAACAGGCTCTGTTGCTTCACAGAGCCATGGAACTGCAGAACACAGATGCTGTACCCTGTTGACTGTCACAGGGCACTGCTGAGTCAGCACTAGTGTACGGTCACAAGACTCTGCCCCAAGGATGTGCGGTAAGAGCCTCTCTAGACCCACTAAGCGCATGGCATTGCACCTGCGAACACCACTAACAGATGCTGGCTACTGTGGAGTGCAGACCAAGTGCACTGTGACGTACAGGCAAAGCCACTACTTGGCACTGAAGCTAGTCCCTGACTCTGCCTCCTACCTGCACTAACAGCTTAGGCACTAACTGGCAAGGCTGAACAACACATGCATACCAAGGGTAGGGGTTTCATAATGAGTCATTTACCAGAGATATTCATACTTGCACACAACCCTCACTCCACATGGTTTATACTAGTGTGCGGCCGTGTGATCCATTTATAATCGCAGCCTTCCAGGACCTTGCTGATGGCTCAATCCAAGCTGCTGGAAGACCTGAGCATGTGACCTCCAATCAACAATGAGCAGTTGTCTCACGGACACGCTCAGGTGGAGAAAAGCAGGACTAAGGGTACCGTTACACTTAGCGATGCATCAGCGATCCCGACAACGATATGGATTGCTGGTGCATCACTAAGTGGTCGCTAGTGAGCTGCCACACAGGCACCTCTCACCAGCGACATCGCAGGGGTCGGGTGTCGCTACTTACCTGTCAGACGCGGCGATCTTGACGTCCTCCCGTCCGCGTCCACGCGTCGCTCGTCGGCGCCACAGGAAGCCCAGCAGGAAGTGGCCAACGAGAAATGATCCAGGACCTTCTCACGCAACCAGCGATGAGCAGCGGGGGAGCCGGTCGGAGGTAAGTATCAGACATAGCAATATTGCTAGCAATATCGCTGCTGCATCACAAAATCGGTGACGTTACAGCGATATTGCTAGCGATATCACTATGTGTAACGGGTGCTTTAGTCCCAGGAGCGTCTGCTCACTGCTGACTAATGCTGGATGCTTTAGCTGAACCAGGGGCAGGAGCAGCCAGACGCATAGCATTAGCCTGAGCAAAACACTGGGACCGACATCTCTGCTAAGCAGGAACCTCTGCAGCTGAAGAAGAATGGGAGACCACAGAGTACATGGCTTGATATTCCCCCTGTGCAGCAGCGGGAACTCGATGCTTAACAGCATGGCTCCTTATTTCCAAACTTGTCTGCATGGCTCCTTATTCCCATCCTTGAATGCATGGTTCCTCAGACCCATCCTTGAATGCGTGGCCCCCATGCGAAAAAAAAAACCCATCCTACTTACGTTCCCTGTGCGCCCTTGCAGCATCTCGTTCCGGTGCCAGCAGCTCCTGTGGCAGAGCGATCATGTGTCCCCACCCATTAGGGTAATGAACATTCATCTCTCTCCACGCCTATAAGGGATACAAGATTTCTTTGCCGCAGGAGCTGCTGGCATCGGCACGAGATGCTCAGAGGGTGCGCAGGGAAGGTAAGTAGGATTTTTTAATGCTTTTGAAGCTGTAACTGTGCATGCGTTATAAGAGAAATGAATGGTTCACTGCTACTGCAGTGAATATTCATTTCTTTTTAGCAGCAAGCACAGTTACAGCCGTAGCAGCCTGCTTCTGCCTGCTGTCACCCGCTGCTCCGCCGCTCCCCCTCCCCTGCCCACTTCTGGGACAGTGACTCGTGTATAAGCCAAAAAAACTCGGCTTATACACGAGTATATACGGTAAATTACCTCCTACGGTAAACAACATGTAGGGAAAAAAAAATAAAACACCAGTATTGAGTGCTTTGTCACCCCTCCTCCCTAACTAACTATTGTAACAATAAGCTATCGAAATATCATACATAAATAAAACAGATATCAATAAAAATGTCACCACACTACAGAAAAAACAAAATCATTCCGACCCATAATTGAAAAATAAAAATTTTATAGGTCTTGGAAAATGGTGACACACAGCAAACAATTGTATTTTGCAATACTCTGATTATTTTTCCACAGTTTAAAGTGAACAAAATTGATGCATGTTTAGTATTGTCATAATCTAATTGACTAGTACAGTCATGTTTCCAGGTCATTTTTACACAATGACAATGAATGTCGTAAAAACTAAAACAAAAAAAAATGGCAAATTAGTATTTTTTCCACTGTTTCATCCTACTTGAATTTTTTCCCCCATTTTCAACAACATTTTCTTTATTTGGGGGATTTTTTAAGCAATTTTTGGGAAGGGAATTACAGTTATTATAGTCAATAAGGTGAGTAATAAAACATAACAGTGATCTAAAACTTGTTCAATTAAACAAGTATGTAAGAAGTTATAGCCAAAGAGGAATCCACAGAGAAAAAAAGGTTAGTGCAAGAGGAAAAGAATGTGGAAGGACATTTTCAGTACTTTCTACAGCAAATTGAAAGGTATTATTCAAACCTACATATTATCACACTAAAAAACAAACACTCCTACATCTATGTCAGCGGATAAATAAAAAAAAGTTATGGCCCTTGGAAGAAGGTGAGGAAAAAACAGAAGTGCAAAAATGAAAAAGTTTCTTGTCTGATGGTTAATGTTGCTATAACAGTTAGTATTAGCCTAAGGGTAGGCTCACGTGGCCAATTTCACCACATCCGCAAAAAATTGCCCAATTTTTCTCATCAGACTTTGATCAGAGTGGCATCTCTTTTTCTCGGTCATCGAGAGAAAATAAAAGTTTCTCCACATTCTCCATTCTGTCATTCTGTGAAAATCGGACCACAATTGGATGTCATCTGAGTGCAGTCTAATTTTTTTCATGCCCCCTTAGACTTGCATTGCCGATTTTGATCTGACATTGAGATCAAAATCAGACATCACACCAATTTTTTCCACAGACCATTAGGTATGAAGAAACTAGTGGATATGTGCACAGCTTCATAGAATATCATAGGCAGGAGTGCTATCCATGAAAACCAACAATAGCGCACGTGAAGAAAATTGGTTGTGTGCACCAGCCCAGAGATAGATGATATTTTCATTCATTTTTTTACCTAATGTACTATAAAAAATCTTTTTTTTATCTTAAGCAAATATTCAGCATTTTTATTCAGGTTGTAGCTTTTTAAGAAGCAGTTACTAAAATAGAATAACATGATTAGCCATGCATATTTTTTTTACTTGAGGAATTTATGCCTCAAAGACTTGTTCTACATAGGCAATTTCATAAAGACTTTCCCTTGGGGAATCCCTACAAACTAGATTGACTACTGTCCTACAGTGAACACTACAGAAATGGGGAAAAAAAGAAAAAGTTAGATTAATGATCAAGGAATTCATTGAAGAGAGTCCCATCTGTTCTACTGTTCTAAATCACATGGACAGTTGAAGTGAAAGCAAAAACTTTCTTCATACCGCTAACAAAAATGACGTTTTTTTAATTAGAAGCGTAAAAAATGTGTATATTTTTTTCCTTGTTTAATCTAAACAGAATATTCCACTGCTTTTGATAAAAGTACATATTAACATGTTATGAAGAATTATAAATATATATTTTTCTTTGTCTTTGCAAAAATGTGCTGTCCCAGGACAATGGAAGGATGTATACTTTGGTGTAACTGTAGGTTTTTTTTTTAAGGTACAGCAACCGTCGGTCCATTTTAATCCAAACTGTTAGTTTTTTACATTTTTTACTCATGTAACTACTCTCAACAACAATGATTCTGTTAAAAAAAAAAAATTACGAGGCATGAGAACAGAAACGTATTCTTCCTAATGAGAGGACTCCCTGGCAAGCTTAGTCTGAAGACTGAAAAAACAATATATATCTCAGCATTTTATAAGATCTAATAAAAAAAATCCGAAAAATGTTTTTGGTCATATTTTTTTTTAAATTGTTGGGCTGCAGCATGGCAATGTATAGCAGAGGCTTAACGACAGGAGAAGGGCTAAAAACATAAAGGAAAACGGGATCAGCGCATGAAGCAGATTATCCCAAGTCTGGAATATCTTGCACTATGTAGCATGTATTAATAGTCCATATTTTCATTACTTACTTCATATGGCAGTATTTTGATCTGCACTGTATCCCCAAAAGGGTCAGATCACAACAATACTAAAATAACCCACCCAATCTGACAGCCAGTGGATGCCAATATGGGTGTATGTTATGCATCTGTTCTACTTCCCAGCCTATATAAGTGACACTGAAAATATACCAGAACTGCTAATGTCAAATATTCTGAGAAGTAGTACAGCAAGCTGTGCTATTCTTCCTTGCTAAAATATATTTTTACATTCCCCTCTATGGGAAGCAGAAGGCATAACCGATACCCAATGTGGACTCATTAAGGCGCTCACTAGGGCTTAAATAGCATAGTGTGTGAACATATGGTGGTTTGCCTTTTTAGCAGGTAAACAAATCAATTAAAAAACAAACAGCATACTGTATGTATTTGTAAGGGGTGCTATAGGAGGTGGAAGTAATTGGGATGATGTTATTCATTGGTATGATATGATGTATGCTATTTTAGTGGTGTCATTTGTATGCCCCTTACAAATATGTAGATTCTGTAATCAACACTATACACCATGGCATCCTGACATTAATAAAAAAGAATGGATGTGAAATTCTCCTAGTTTTCAGGAGTAGAACTGCTTATCATATCTTTATCAATGGAACATCACTTTTTACATAAATAATAGAAATTATAGCTCACAAGCTCCTGATTTAAAGCAATTATCATTTATCTATACTGACCTCTTGTAAACCGCTAATGTCTGTGCCATTAAGTACGACTGATTAAATAGAGATTGGTGACGGCTCATGAAGATAAATTGTTAAGTGTCTCACTCTTTTCTGTACATATGTTTGTCTCAGTTTAAATGAATCTATGCTGTCGTTTATCAGTGCCTGCATAATATACACAGGAAAAATAGAATCTTCGAACTATGTCTGTAGCAATTATTTCCATGCTCTTCATTAGCTTGTAAAAGACTAGCACAAGTCCTTGCCCTTAGTTTGTAGAGTTGTCTGAGGTATTCATATTTATGAACATATTGATGCATGGTAGGTGTTTTATTATTTATTGTCGTTACTCTGCTGCTTACATGAGTGAGCTGCCTATAATTTATTATTGCTTTTTTTTTCCGTTTCATGGGAAATTTGAAAACTTTAAGAACATGTCATTTCTAAACTGTATTGTATAAAATACAAATACATAAAGCTAACATGACAATAGCTTAGCAGAAATGACATGACTGTTGTTTTGTTTCCTGTCAGTAGAATCAGCAATTAAAATTCCTCAGTAGATAAAAAGGAGAGGTTATTGCAAAGCATGTGTTAGGAACGGCGGAACGCACTAACTAAATAAATAATAAAGCGCGTTCGCCGCTCGGGGTCCACCGTGCAGAAGGTGTTAACACTGCTGCTAATTAATGGCAGACGCGCTATATGGCGGTATAATGCGCACGGGTTCAACGTCACCCGATGTGCGCAGAGAGGACTCTGTTAACTCACAGAGGCGCTGTAATATAAACAAACTCACAGGTCTCAGCGAAATTGCACGCACGGTATCAGGTCACTGGACACGGGTCCAAGACAGGGGATGGTGTCCGTCTAGACCTACCGTGCGTGCGGCGTCGTTACTGCGGACGCCGGTAAGTGCTGCTGAATGCAGCAAGGTGGCAGACACAGCCACTATGCGATAGTACCATGAAAGACGAGACACCACCAGACGCTAGTGTAGAGGTGCGTTGTGCACTGTGGCCTATGGCTTGCCACTGACTTGCGCTGACTCTTTCTATAGTTCCCTATCCACATGCATAATATCAGAGGGAGGGGAATCTTAATATGTCAGTCACCAGAATCATACATCCATCACCATTCACACATCTAGCAAATAAAGTCTATACTAGCACACGGCCAAGTGGCCATGCGGGCCTGTTATAGCCGTGCACTGCCAGGACCCTTCAGATCTCTGATATGGACCAATCAGATCTGGAGAAGGACCTGAGCACGTGACTCCCGACCTCCAATGGGAGATCGTCTCGTGAGCATGCTCAGTGGAGCGGCAGATGAACTTAGTCTCAGGAATGACTTGCTGCAGAGCAGCATGTGAGGCTCTGGATTCCTGCTGTGTAGCTGCTGGAATCTGGTGCCTAACATTACCTCCCCCAGGGCCCCCTCCCTCCTGAACCTTCCAACCCACCAAACAAAGTCAGTCACCAGAATCATACATCCTGTCATGATCCAGGTTGGATCTGACAGTTTAAATGCTCAATTTAACTTTTTTTTTCCTTTGGCTGTGTGCCAAAGTGTGGTGTCTTCCCCCAGTTGGCCATTAGGATTATTGCACTGTGGTGTCATTTGTTCTAAGTTGCCCCGGTGGTGGTGAGCGGTATTGGACTCTAGTACCTTAGTTTGTGCACGTGATTAAGTAACAGGTGTGAATGCTCTATAAAAGAGTGTCAGGTGTTATAAACACTGTTGGTGATAGGTCTTCAGTTACAAGCAAGCCTGGGTGAAGGATGGAGCTAAAGGAGAGTTACAGGCAGCTCAGAGAGAGTCCTAGAGTGGATTGGTGGAGTCAGTGATGGTGTCTGCAAGTAGTGCTGGCATGGCGTGGTGGAGTCGCAGCGATGGTGTCAGCAAGGAGTGCCTGCATGGCTTGGTGGAGTGGCAGTTGCAGTGTAGAACTGCACTCACGGTGCTGGACTTGGTTGCTGAGAGCTTGACTCAAGCATGCTGGACTTTTTGGCAGAAGCTGGACTCATTTGCTGGACTCTGTTTCTGGACAGCTGCACATAGGTGGTGGACTCTGTTTGCTCCAAGTCTGCACTATGGTGATGGATCTGGTTGGAGGAAAAGGTGCACGCAGGTGGCGGGCTCTGTTGCTGGGAGCGTAAGCAACAGAGCAAAACTAAGTGGTGTTCCCATGTTTTGTCATTTTTCCTTATGTGTGTTTAGTGCAGTGGTGGGATTAGTTTCCGCACCGACCAATTCCCTAGTGAGGGTTTAGGTGCAGGGCGAGCTAGGGATATCAGGTATCCAGATCGGCACCCGGTGCGGAACCGGCCTAGGGAACGTTAGGTGTTATGAATGAGTCACCGGAGGAGGAAAAAACAAAAATGCAAGCCAAGTCCAGAAAACCGGAGAGGTTGGTAGCTAACGGATTGCAGATCCCTGATCCTATTCACACAACTAACAGTAGCCGTGGAGTGTTCCTACGGTGATCCTAGACACCTCGTCACAGCCGGAGAGCTAAATAAGCCTAAAGAAAGAAAGGGAAAATCTAAACTGCCCCAGAGCAGACCCCAAAGCAATAGACAGCCCCCAACATGTATTGTCGGTGAAAACAGATGAAAACACAAACACTGACAGAAAGACAGGCAGAGCAAACGATGGGGCCCAACTAACTAGATGGGAAAGGACAGAAAAGATGCTAGCTGCAATCCGCAAAAACCCTACCAAAAATGTCCCAACACGTCTGATAAGAAAAACGCCCCTGAAGTCACTAGACTTCGAAATCCCTATATCAGCACTCCGATATATTCTGAAGACAGAGCAAAAGAGATTTAACCGATCAGGGGCAAAATGGAAATTCAGCAAAGTCCCAGCCGGGGCTGGCTGAACACAAAACTAAGCAAATCAGACAAAATCTCATGGAACAATAACAGAGCAAAACTTAGCTTTCAGAAGACAGGAACTGAACTGGAGGCCAGAGCTCAGAGCAGAGAAATCACCAGCAACCTTACAGGGCGTCGGCAGCCTTATATCCACTCAGAGATTCCGGATGTCCAATCGCAATCCACCTGTTCAGATGACAGGTTTCTCCCATCCAAATCAGTTTCACCACCTCCTTTCACCAGCAGAGGGAGTTCATCGGACATCAAAGGTGAACGAGAAAATGAGCTCACAACAGTTAGGAGTGTAGAGACACTGACTCAGGGGAGTGCATGAGGTCTCCACTTCCCCGTTCCCTATCGCAGGGCCCCCATTGTTATTGTTATCCAGGCTTCCCTTATTGTTTAAATTCGCCTTACTGGAGGCGGGGTTTTCAGATTTACGTGTTACGTGTATTACCTAAATTCGCCTGTTGGAGGCGGCGTATCCAGCTGCACGTCTTATTTAAATTTGCCCCACTGGAGGCGGTGTATCCAGGGTCACGCATGTCATCTAAATCTGCCTTGCTGGGGGCGCTGTTTCCAGCCGCGTGTGACCGTGACACATCCATCACCATTCACACATCTAGCAAGAAGAGTCTATACTAGCGCTTGGCCTTGTGGGCCTGTTATAGCCGCGCGCTGCTGGGACCTTTTAGATCTCTGAGATGGACCAATCAGATCTGGAGAAGGACCTGAGCACGTGACTCCCAACCTCCAATGGGAGATCGTCTCGTAAGCATGCTCAGTGGAGCGGCAGAGGAACTAAGCCTCAGGAATGACTTGCTGTAGAGCAGCATGTGAGGCTCTGGATTCCTGTTGTGTAGCTGCAGGATTCCGGCGCCTAACAGCATCAGTGTATAGCGGTTGCCATTTAACTTAGAAAATGCCACCAAAAAGGTGCAGCATTTAGGAGTACAAAAATTGTCATATATACAGTAATATGACATGAACCTTTTAGTAATCAATTAAAGAGTTATTCCCACAATCTCACTGATATGTCAATGCCTTAAAATCCTGAAATAAATAAACTTGTCAAATGCAATCAATTTCCAAAAGTTCTTGCTGCTCCAGATATGACCCCTAAAAGTCTGCATGCAGGAGGCTTTTGCTTACTTGGGTACCCATGGATCTATCCTGTCATTCTTTTGTGACAGGTTGCACTTGCTAAGTAGAAACCTGCTATTCTCTTAAAAGTCTAAGGGTAGGTTCACACAAGCGTATAAAATTATTCAGAGTTTCATCCAGAAAAGTGGGACAACTTTTTTCCGACTACTCATCTGTGTGCAGTTCATATACAATCCATTTTTTTACAGCAGCTATTAATTTACAAGACAATTTAGGCTACTTTCACACTTGCCCTAGGAGGCGCAGCGTGCGCTTGGCGTGAAGCTTCGCCCCCTGCCGCGCCTCCGGTCAGCTCCGCCTATGGGCGCATGATGCTGCCTGCGACCTGCGTACCCTACCTTTAGCTTTTGGTACGCAGGCTGTGCGCAGGTATGCTTATGCCGGCGCATGCGTCCTTTTGACGATGCACCGACCTGCGCCAAGCACAACGTGTTGCATTTTGGTGCGGCCAGCGCACTGTCCAAAGGATGCATGTGCCGGCAAAAGCATACTTGCACACGGCCTGCGTGAGATGTATTGGTTCTGACTCCAGTAACCCCTTGTTTTACCCATGCGGTTTGTGGATTCTCACACTCCATTGTCCTTTTCCCCCCCTTTTGTATCTGGATTTGTCCTAATAAAAACGATTGATTTTATCTTGGATTCTGTGGTCGCCTCTTTTGGAGCTATTGCTCAGCTTTTCCTTCTAATTGCAATTGTCGATATTGTTCTTCTGTCTGTGTCTGCTAACAATTTGCTATGCTGATACTTGAATATTTAAAATGCAGACACTTGTCATTTGCACTTGTAATGTATGAATAAGGAAGAAGCCAACAATGTTTGCTTATCTCTAGTGAGGACAGAAAAGAATTATATTTATTGATATATATATATATATATATATATATATATATATAAAATAAAGCTATTTGTGTGTATGTATAAAGCTACGCCCACTTCACATAGCCACACTGTTAGATGCCGAGGTTCTCCCACTGCACAGGGGGCCTCTCAAGCCATGTCTTCTGCGGTCTTCCATTCCTCTACGGCCGCAGAGTTTTCTGCTCAGCAGAGACATTGATCCCAACGTCTTGCCCAGGCTAATGTTAGGCATCTGGTTGCTACTCCAGGCTCAGCTATTGTACCATGCATGAGTCAGCGGCGAGCAGATGCTCCTGGGACTAAGTCCTGCTTTTCTTCTACTGAGTATGCCCGTGGGACGACCTCTCATTGGAGGTCAGAGGTCACATACTCAGGTCCTATTGCAGCTCGGATTGGGCCATCAGGAATGTCCCAGAAGGCTGCGTCTATAAAAGGATCGCACGGCCGTGTGCTAATATAGAAAAAGATTAGACCATGTGGAGTGAGTGTTGTATGCATGTATAAATATCTCTGGTGAATGACTCATTAAGAAACCCCTACCCTTGGTACGCATGTGTTGTCCAGCCTAGCCTGTTAAGCGCCCAGGCCTAGGTGTAGATAGAGGCAGAGTCAGAGACTGGAATCAGTGTCCACCGGTGGCTCTACACACCACGGTGCACTTGCTCGACACTCCACCATAGTCAGCGTCTATTGTGGCATCCACAGGTGCGACGCCATGTGTTCAGAAGGTCTAGAGGGACTCTGACCCCATGTCTTGGGGCAGAGTTCTGTGACCACATTCTCTGCGCTCCCTTGCTGAGCTCTCTGAGTTCTAACAGACTACGGCATTTATGTTCTGCGGTAGTGCAGCTCTGTGACGTAACAGTCCACTCCAGTACACGTCAGGTGACTATTAACCTGCGTGTGGCAAGCAGCAGTTTACCACCTCTGCACGGTGGACCCCGGGCTGCGAACGCACCTTACTATCATCTTTATTATTTGGTGCGTTCCACCAGCCCTAACACACACTCACTCCACATGCAAAGCCCCGCCCACATAGCCCACATTGTTAGCATACACAGGCAGAGACACATTCACTTCGAAAGCCAACCTGCAAAACTCGCCAGCTGCAATGTCCCAGGCGCTGCGAGCTATAATCAGGGCCACCGTCTTCAGAGTATCAGTGCACGGCAGGCACAGGCCACATCTAGCTCCCTCGTCTAAAATGGAGTTGCTCCTGTGAGGCATGATGTCAAGGGATAGGGAGGAGCCTCATGGATTACACTGCTGTGCTCATAACAGGAAGTTGCTGTGTGGTGCTGCAGAAGAAGTAGGCTGTGCATACAATATGCTTTATTGCAATTAGTGCAATTTCTCTTGGGATCAAGTGTTTCCAATTTTATATGGAAGAGGAATGTGAGGTGCTTCCGGAAGAGGGGACTTTAAAGGAGAAAAGCTGTGCTGCAGAAAAATATGTTTAAAGGATGAGCATGAGCTGCAGGAGGAGGCTGTGTAAAAAGCCGGAGCATGAGGTGCATGAGGAATAAGGCCCCTTAACTGCCGCTCTTAAGGGGTTAATATTGTATTAAAAAAATTTGCTTCAACAATGATTATAATTTGTTATAACTAACCACAGTTAGTTACTATGCCTGTGCAACGCTGGGCTCTTCAGCTAGTCTATCAATAAAACTAATTATTAAAATAAGCAATTTCATATGTCCCACTGTACCGATGTCTCCTCCTGTTAGCTCTGCCACTGTTGCCAATAGCAGATCACATAGTAGATTGGAGGCATAGCTTATGTCAGCTTTGTGCAGGGATCCTGGAGAAGAAGCATTGTAGGCAATGGTCACCTGGCAGCAATGAAGGACTGTCCACATCAAAATAAAAAGAGACACAGATATGGAGCCAGAATATAAATGACAATGTAGCTTGTGTGTCTAGACATGATTGGGTTAATATACAGTTACTTTTAAGGAATGGGACTTTTTCAAGTTCATACTTTTCATTTGTTCTTCCCTTTCTTCCAAGAGCCATTATTTTTTATTTTTCCATCAACATAGCCGTAAGTAGATTTTTGTGCAGGGCAAATTGTAGTTTTGAATGACGCAATTCGTTTTACAATATGGTTCAGGCCAAATACTGTCCATATATCATGATCTGAATATCAAGGGACATACACAGACAGATTGCAGGTCTCCTGACCCAAAAACAACAGCTTGATAAATGCCTATAAGGCTGTCTAGTTTGTGTCAGGAGACCTGCGGCAAGGCTGTGAACCAAGATCCATAACCAGGCCATGATGTGTGGTCGAATTAAAGAAAAGCTGAAATGTTGCTAATTTTTTTTTGTTGATTTTGCATTAAAAATTACAAGCTAACTTTGTTTTCCCAATCAGTTGGTTATGATGATGCAAAACTTGTATAGTTTTTAATTAACTACTTAAAAAAAGTTTAAAAAAGATTGGCTATTGTTGCCACATCTGAGAGCTATAACATTTTCATTTGTTTTGTATATAGCATTGTATGAGATCATGTTTTATGAAAAAAAGTGTCATTTTAAATTTTTTTTGCTACTTTGAGTATGCAGAGTAACAAAAATACTGTGATTTTGCCATTTACATTTTTTTCCCATTTTGACGGTTATCTTATGCGATTAAAATTTTAAAAAGCACTCAAAGTTTCTATCCTCTTAATATATTGGAATAATCATATTATATAGCACTGTATGCTTACAATTGCTAATTTTACCTAGTTTATTCTTCTGTTTTCCATTAAGTCTAGGACATTATGTGATTAAAAACTGACTAACTGAATCCTTCTAAGTTCTATATAGCAACATGAGGTTCAGAGTCTCTGCAAAAGTCCATAGCAGGGGGAAGAGGGAGCAGCTGGGTCAGGAGTTGAAGAGGGGAATGATTTTTGCAAGGAAAAGAGATTTCCTCTTTCTACATGGAGCAGAGAAAAGAGAAGAACTGAGTAGAAAGACAAAATGAGCAATTGTAAGTACAGCGTGCTATATAATATACTGATTGTAATATATTATGAGGTAAAAACCTTTAGTTTGGAGTGCTTCTTTAATATAAGTTTAGACAATGACACACATAGTGATAGCAAATATATTAGTTGTTTTTATTTGCAAGATTTCGCTATTTACGTTTGAGGAAAACAGGGCTGATTTAAAGTTTATATTTTTAAAAAAAAATTATATTTTTTTACATTTTTTTTTATTAGTGACTTGAACCTGCAGTCTCTTGATTACCTATACAATACACTGAAATGCTACGGTGTATAATTACTGGTCTCTTATGACACCCAGACACAAGCAAGGCATAACAGGAGTAATATGGCAACCCATCAATCAACTAATGGGATCTAGAGTAGATGGCTGTCACGTTGAAGGCTTTTTAAATGCACTAGAGTTATTCATGTATGGCAGCAGTTGCCAAGGGGTTAACATTACCAACATAATAAGTTCAAGAAGCATGAAAAGGACCATACTTTAATAGCCAATTCAAATATATTTTCTGAAACAAAATTGATTGACTCAAGCAAAGTTCCAAAAGAAATATAGCTGTAAAAAATAATAATCTTGGCAGTTTATTAAGTAAAACACTGGATTACATAACTCAAGCACACATTTAAAATAGTGGTGCATAATACAATATATTCATGGTTTTCATATATTTATAATTCAGTCAAATCCCACTGTTGTAAATTGAGACCAAAAGATTTCTGGATTGTTTATTCTGTTCATAAAAATCATAAATTCTGCTTGCCAATATATTCAGGTGGAAAATTGCAACTGGAATTGTTTACTGCTAGTATGATCAATACTGAAGTTACTGTCGTTTAACTTATGAAATTGTAGAGATGAAATTTGTGCATAAAAACTAGATATTTGCTAGCAGATCATAATGAATCTAACATTTGTGGGAAGTGTTGAAAATGTCATATCTGATCTATCTACTGAAAAACACAAAAGGAAAACTTAGATCAAGTCCAGTCGTATTGCTTCATCGCGATCAGGTGCACCACAAACGTCTGGCAGCCACAACATCTTTTTTTGTTTCAAAGTGACACATACATTTCACTTTGTGGTCACTGTGGCATCAGATATTTCCACTGTCCAATTTTTATATTATTTCTCACTATCATAAGCGTGTGTTGACATGTCTAAGGGCCCTGTCACTGCGATCTCGCCAGCAATCCCGCTGTGTGTGACATGGATCAGCGACCGGCCTCCCTGCCGGGTATTGCTGATCGCGCTCCATTGTCCTGGGCCGTTTTTTGATCATTGGTTTCCCACTGGCCAGCGCACATCGCTGCGTGTGGCAGCGAGAGACCAGCGATCAGCAACGCTGGTTTCCAATGTAAGCAGCGGGTATCCAAGAGCCGCACGGCTCTTGCATACCTGCTGTTTACATTGGAAACCAGCTTGCTCGCTGGTCCTGATCGCTGGAGGGGCTGTGTAACGATGTCCCAGCAATCCCATCCATGTCGGATCGTTGGTGGGATCGCTGGGACATTGCTATGTGTAACGGGGCCTTAAATGACCACCAATTGGCTACATATCTGCAGACTAAAGGGCCTGTCACACTAAGAGATATCGCTAGCAATATCGCTATAACTTGTGACGTTATAGCGATATTGCTAGCGATATCGCTGTGTCTGATAGTTACTTACGACCTGCTCCCCCGCTGGTTATCGCTGATCGCGTGAGAACAGGCTGGACTGTTTCTCGTCGTCAGCTTCCTGCGGCGCTTCCTGCTGTGACGACGAGCGACGCGTGGAGCCAGGCGGGAGGACGCAGGGTCGCCTGGTTTGACAGGTAAGTAGCGACCCCCGTCCCCAGCAATGTCGCTGGTGAGATCTGCCTGTGTGGCAGCTCACTAGCGACCACTTAGTGATGTACCAGCGATCCTGACCGCGTCATATCGCTGGTCGGGATCGCTGGTACATCGCTAAGTGTGACAGTACCTTAACAGTTGTTCATTAGCCTATTTAGACAGGGAAAATGCATTTCCCATTCACACACAACAATCAGTAATAAATTATTCTGTGTACGTTGTTTGTCATTGTTTGCAGTATCACAGGTCCTTTTCACACAGAAGATATGCTTCCAAGAACGGTAATGTTTAAAGCAAGCTAAAAGTTCCCCCAATGAGCGAGCGTTTTGCTCATTCATTGGTCGATCATCAGCCTAATCACACTACACTTGAGATTAGTGAATCACTTTGCGCAGCCCCAGTTCACAGTCTGGGTGAGTGGTCTCTGTCTGTGACCAGGAGCAGCACAGATTTCCTTATCCTCTGGGATGAAAAGCTTGGCTTATGATTTGCCAGGCTGGTGCATTGTCACCTGTGACTCATAGGCCAGCAAGTCAAATGCCATTCCATGTAATCCAAGAGATCAGGGAATTGACTAGCTCCTGTCCACAGCCAGAGAGTACTGACCTGGACCCTAGACCGGGGTTGCACAAAGTGATCTGCTCATTTCTACACGGCACAATTGGTGGGAAACATGCATTGCTTGTCACCAATTTGGGGAGTCTAAGTTACTCTTTAAATGACAAAACAGTTTCCCTGGTGCTTCAATGCACTATATATCCTTTTGTGAAAACATTAATAAAATGTATGATTCTGATTTCTTTATCATCAGTATTACCAGGATTCATTTTCATAAAGCGTTTAAAGAACAGGAGGACAGAAAGGTGTTTGCTATTTGTAAAGTTTCAAAGCCAAAATTTCTGCCATTGGACTATAGTTAGTCTAATGTGTCAGTTGATTTAATTTGGCCAAAGCAATTTGTGCCATACTGAATTTGTATCATTATGTATTTACAATATTTCTTTTTTATATTGTTTATGTATTTTGGGTTATACCATGAAGACAACCTGCAGTCCATATGCTATGAGCGCATGTTAGGACATGGATGTCTTAAATTTGGGTTCTCACCAACATCTGTCTTTCTTAGTCAGATCTACTGTACCTTTAGTTTGCTTTAATACAATCTGATTACTAATGATTTCGGGATTTGGAATTATGACATTCAACTGGTTGTTTGCATATTCTTTAGATAAGTTGTCTTGGTGAGAAAACCTCTTTAATGTTTAAGGGATGTAACATTTTTGTTGCTATATATCCTTTTATTGTAAAATAGAATATGTTGGCACTGTGTACTAAAGGCTGCTGTTGTTATTAAATGTTATCATTAACAAAACCCATATAATAAATCTGCCTGGTTTCACACTTTGTGCACCACTATAAATGTCATACATTTACGATTAAACTATCAATTAATTCACCACAGACAGGATGCACAAGGGCATCGTCAAAGTATATTATTTATGTTATTTATTGTTTTCTGAAAGTGATCAGCAATATATTTCCCCTCTGGCTTATAACTGTGCAATTGTTTTATTGGATTAGCAGAAAAGTGGAAATAAAATGGATATAAAATCAAAATGCCTCTTATCTAGAATCAATCTGGATCATATTACAATTCATATGCTGCGGAGTGTTTGTGTATCTGTTGACTGCAGTGAGCCCTTGGCAGTTTTTAGGGTTTGTAGGACTACGGGGACAACTGCGAAGTAGACGATTCAGAAAACTGTTTTAACATGCTCTTTGTTTTCTACTGAGATAGAGATATTTGCTTTAGGCCTGTTGTGAACCAACTCTTTCTGTTTTGAAGACGCTAATATTTTCTTTATATCCCTGGCACGGTTAAAAACACACTATTTGTGTGTAAAGCTGCAGTTTTGTTTACAATGCTTTTCATGAAGTCCTTTGTCATGTAGATAAATATTTGTGAATAACAATAATATCTCTATTAATAAGATCATACCTCTTTTTATAAAACTCATGGTTATTAAAATATTCAGACTCCATATGTTCCTGTTATACAGAACCATTAATGGACTCCTAGTTTACACTTTTAGATATAAATTCAATTGCAAACATTTTTGAACTTAAGTTTACATGTCCAAAGCAAGAGTTTGCGATTTGAGTGTACCATGCTTTAGACCATGATGAACCTGTGTATTACAAATGGCTAGATTTCATAAAGGGTAATTTAGATGGATGAGCATAAAGAGCCTGAGCTAAATCATGGTTTGTATTGATTTGAATTCATGATGTGCAATGTACTGGAAATATCCCAAAAACCTTTAAGTATATTCTTGTATTTATTTATAGTACTGGTACAGGGTAGATGATTACAGTATTGTGATATATTATGATGCATAAATATAAGAAATAAGGCCTTATGTATTAAAATGGAATCTAAGGTTGTTGCTCTGGTTGAAACGTATTTTGCTTCTGCTGTCAAACCCACTGACCACTGTCAGTATTGGCAGAGGTTTGGACAGAACTCCGTCCAAAGCACTGCCGACTTTTGTACGCACGGTGATTCTGCATGTGTTCATTGAACCATGCAGAATCACTTCATCCTATACATTGGACTGTGATATTTATCTTTCAGAGACTGAGCGTCTCTGCAAAATAGACATGCTGTGGTTTAGAAAGATGCGTCGCATGTCTGGTTACTCAGGGAAGCCGGAGGCATCCCTGCACGCATAGTGGAGATGGGATTTCATAAAATCCCATCCACTATGCTGTAACATCTGGCCGCTGCGGATTGGACGCTGTGGCTGTATGCAACGTCCAAGCCGCAGCGATTACTGACCGTGGAAACACCCTAATATCCATATTTAGAAATGTTTCTTTAGAATAATTGATGCTATTAACAATATTTTTTTATAAATAGTTTTTATTATTTCTATTTTTGATTATTATTGTATGTTATTGTTTGTTGCTATAAATATTTGAGGCCAGTTACATATTTGAGCAGCATGAATTTATTATGTTGAAGAGTTGCTTTTATTTTCTAAACAGTCGTTGGCCATCTATTTGAGATGACTGGCCAAGTTATATGATGCCAACTTTAATGTTAGTACTATTAGGACCACCACTGAATAATGCATACGTTTAAAGCTAGTACACTTAAGGCCCCGTCACACATAGCGACGCACCAGCGATCCCGACAACGATATTACCTTGTCAGGATCGCTGGTGTGTCGCTACATAATCGCTGGTGAGCTGCCAAACAGGCAGCTTCACCAGCGATCAGCACCAGCGACACGCGGGTAACAAGCGACGCACGTCGCTTAGTTAACCACTGTGTACCTTAGTTACCAGCGCGCTGGTGCAGGGAGCTGGTAACCAAGGTACACATCGGGTTTCTAAGCAGCGCGCGGCACTTAGAAACCCGATGTGTACCTTGGTTACCAGCTCCCTGCATCAGAGTGCTGGTAACTAAGGTACACATCAAGTTTCTAAGCACTGCGCGCCGCTTAGATATCCGACGTTTACCTTAGTTACCAGCACGCTGATCGCTTGTCTCCTGCCTGTCACACATAGCGATGCGTGCTGGCCAGCGGGAGACCAGCGGTCAAAAAAATGTCCTGGCCATTCCAGGACGATCAGCTATAACTGGCAGGGGGGCCGGTCGCTGGTCAGTGTCACACACAGCTATCTCGGTGGTGAGATCGCTGTTGCGTCACAAAATTGCTATGTGTGACGGGGGCTTTAGAATAATCTGTAGTTAGCATGCAGGTTTGGGATTATCCAGGGCTTAAATATTCTTTTGTTTATTGCTTTGAGGTCATATGTGGCATTGTTTTAAAATTTTTGACACTCAGTTTTATCATGAGAAAAATGATATAGTAATTGCTCTACAATCACAATGCTATGAACATCATCCAGATTTTTTAAAAAGTAGCTCACCATCTGACCTCCTGTTCTTTTAAGCATTTATGTTGCAATAAAATTGCAAGACCTAAACACTAGCACTTTGGAAGCAATGGATCTTCTCTATCAAGACTGTGAATAATGTTCAAGCTGCGAATAACTTGTGTTCTCTATTACCCAAATGTCTAGTCACCTTTATAGTAGGAAATTAAAAAGTTAGGAAATATCAAATATTATTAGTCTTTGAAACCACCATATATTTATTACAGATAAAATGGTTTATACGTGCTTAACACTCAATGGATAGTTGTTGTTTTATTTTTTTAGATCATATTGGTTCATATGAGAATTTTAAGCATTGTATTTTTGCTACCTTTCTGTAAAAGTCAGATTAATTAACTGATCTGAAAATGAAGTCAATTACAAAGATACTGGTAGATTTTGCTCCTGCCATATTCTTTTCTAGTAATTAGTCTTGGCTGCCTGACAGCATATATTGTTATATTGTAGTTATGCAACTTTATCTCAAGTAACTAGACCTACATGGCTGCTAGTCATGTCAGTGATATTGTAATCATTTCAGGTGTTTGCACTGTAAGGCTGGAGTCACACATAGCGACTCACCAGCGATCCTGACACCGATATCAATGTGTCAGGATCGCTGGTGAATCGCTATGTGATCACTGGTGAGCTGTCAAGCAGCTTCACCAGCGATCAGCACAGCGACATCGAGCGCCCGGCGTCGCTGTTCACGTTAGTAACCAGCGTGCTGATGCAGGAAGCTGGTAACTAACGTACACATCGGGTATCTAAGGGACGTGCGACCCTAGATACCTGATGTGTATGTTAGTTACCAGCTCCCTGCATCAGCGCGCTGGTAACTAACGTACACATCGGGTATCTAAGGGATGCTTGGATACCCGATGTGAACATTAGTTACCAGCAGATCGCTGGTCTCCCGCCTGTCACACACAGTGATGCGTGGTGGCTAGTGGGAGACCAGCGACCAAAGAAAAGTCCTGGGCTTTCCTGCAGCGATCAGCGATTCCGGCAGGGGGGCCAGTCGCTGATCGCTGTCACACACAGTGATCTCGCTGGTGAGATCGCTGTTGTGTCACAAAAATTGTGACTCAGCAGCGATCTCGATAGCAAGCTCGCTATGTGTGACGGGGCCTTTAGCCATTAAGATATAATGGTAGCAATGCAATGAGTCAATGTATGTTGGATTGTAGTACAGATTTTAATGGAGTGATGCAGGGTGGACTTGAATAAACATCACTGATGATCTGCTCAAACTGCAATTAAGTGGGAGGAGAAGGAAATAGTAATATCCAAAGTATCCTTCATTTCCAATTTGTTTAATGTATGTTAATCAATCGAATTTCTCTTGCAAGTTTTGCAATATCATGTTCATGCACAAACAAGAAGGGAATAAAGAGAGTAGTGTGTACTGGTACACTTTACATGTTTATGTAACCATAGCTGCCAAACTGATGGAGTAACCTATAAAGGTAGTTTTCTTTACTCGATTCCAGTTTGGTCTAATGGCTCTTTCTGAGACCTGTATCTTACATGCCTCATTGGTGTCTTATTTGCTTTCTGACCAATGTGAAACCTAAATTATGGAACCCTGCCAGTCACATACTGAAGCTCTTTCCTTCCTAGTTAAAGAGGGTAACAACAATGTTTTATACAAAACATAGTATTATCATTTTTATTATGAGTCTGAGCAGGGTAAACAAATATCGAATGCATGTCTGAGGCAGAGGTCTTAAGTAACCCATCAAATTCATTTTGTCAGCTAATAACATACACAACACTTTCTTCTTTCATCTCTTAACAGCAGTCAATACATTTGGTATGTTTCATCTGGAATCTGAGAACAGCCTGTTCATTTGTTGTAGGGGAAATGCCTGTGTTGCCATCAAGGAGAAAAGAATATTGAAAGAGGTTCAGTGAAGCTTGTCGGACGCTAATGCTGTTGTCATTTGAGAAGTAACAGAGCACATACTTATAGAGTAAAGGAAAATTCTCCTATTTTCAATGTTTAATTTTGCTTTCTTTTGCCTACTCTTTTTAGCTGCATGATTCCTGCTTCCTTAATGTACTAGCTCATTTAAGACTGCAGGGGCTCAAAGGAATAATTCATTAAAGGGCAATTATTATGAGTTGAGGTTGAAGTTTTCTCTGTGCAGTTTGATAATCAAGAGAAAATAGAGTACAAGTAAGGTGCCATATTTTGTACCTCTTCAAATTGACTGTAACAAATTAAATCCCAATTTAAGAACTATATACATTTTAATGCCCAAATGTTTGACACTAGATGAAAGGTCTTCATGTTTCACTTTACAGAAATCAATGACCTGCAATTATACTTCTGTTCAGGGATTGCTCACAATTTCATTTAGAAAGATCATTGCTTTTAATGTCTTCAGTATCTTCAAAATGAGAGTAACATGCTGTAGACTGCTCATTTTAGTTTAATAATATGCGTGCAGGGATTCACATGGACACAAGAGTAAGCTATAGAGTTTGCCTATTAACTAAGGAAATAACTGTGTACAAGACAATAACACAACCAGTAGTTGCTAGCACTTCCATTTCCATGAAGAGTGCCATGTGCCCCGTACAATATATCATTTGACTTTTTGTCAACTTTGTATTTGCAGTTAACTATAAAGTGTAGATTAAACTTACTAATAATATTTTAGGAAGTTGCAAACAGTGACATCCCTAATATATTCTTACTATAGTGATAGTTCAGTATTTGCATCTTCAACTCACAACAGAAAGTTTTGCAGATATTCAGTTCCCGTAAGTTTATATGTCATTAATCAGAAGACAAATTCAGTTTTTGACAGTTTTTCCTTTAAAGTTTCCTACAATTTCTTTTAGATTTATTACTCAGTCATTTATCTTCTACCAGGTATAATGCTTATAGCAAATATAAATTAGATAATTGCTAGATACGCAGTTCTATTATCAATGTAAGATAATCTTATGTAAAAATAAGATTACTATCATTCACTTTGAAATGTAAGTTTAATAGAGCATAGTGTAAATTTGATGTCTTCTTGCAGATGTCCTGATAATGCTTATATGTTGTCTTTTACGTTAATTTCTGTTCCAGTAAAGTGGAAGGGTATCAATGGATATATACTATATACACTCCTCAACATTAATATTGCAACACCAAGAATGAAACCATCGATAGACATGTAACGATATGCAAATGGTGAAAATGGGAAAAGTTTTCAAGACAGCACTAAATTTTTTCAATATCGAGTTTGAGCACCATGTTCAGAAATACACACACTTACATGCCTTGGCTGATATCAGTGAGGTTATTAATGGTTAGCTGAAGAATGTTTTGCCACACTGCCGCTCTCAGTTCTCTTTGTAATTGCCAACCAATAAAACCCCAGATGTGTGTGATGGGATACAACCTCGGAAATGCTGCAGACTATGGTAGCACAATTAGCCTATGCAGGCAGTTCACCAAGCACATTAATAAAATGCTAAGTGAATAAGCAAGAGAGAAATCTGAATAAAATAGTGTGACCACTATTTGCATTCAAAAAAGCATCAATTCTTCTAGGTACACTTGCACATAGTTTTTGAAGGAACTTGTCAGTGAGATTGTTCCAAACACCTTGAAGACCTAACCACAGATCTAATGTAAGTTTTCAAAAATCCTTCTCTCTTTATGTAGTCCAGAAAGAATGAAAGATGTTGAGATCAGTTCTCTATGGGGGCCATATAATAACTTTCCAGGACTTTTTGTCCTTTATTATGCTGATGATATTTGTTAATGGCATTGGCTATGTATTCTGGGTTGCCATACTACATAATAAATTTGTAGCTAATAAGGTGTCCTGTTGATTTATTAAATAGTGGATAAGTATCTGCCTGTATTTCTCATCATTAAAGACATTATTAACCTCTTACCAACATATAATATACTGGTACGTCATAAGTCAACTTCTTGTCTTTCATGCGAGCTCAAGAACTCACATCTTTGCTAGTAGATTATAGGTACCGTCACATTTAGCGATGCACCAGCGATCCCGACCACGATACGACCCGGTCAGGATCGCTGGTGCATCGCTAAATGGTCGCTAGTGAGCTGCCAAAGAGGCAGATCTCACCAGCGATGCAGCAGCGGTCGGCGGTCGTTACCTGTCAGACGCGGCGATGAAGACGTCCTCCCGCCCGCGTCCACGCGTCGCTCGTCGGCGAAAGCAGGAAGCCCAGCAGGAAGTGGCTGACGAGAAACGGCCCAGGATGTTCTCGCGTGATCAGCAATTGACAGCGGGGGAGCCGGTTGGAGGTAAGTATCACACTTAGCGATATCGCTAGCAATATCGCTGCTACGTCACAAAATCGGTGATGCTTAAGCGATATCGCTAGTGTTCTCGCTTAGTGTGACGGGGCCTTTAGTCTGTCATAAGCAAGCATATAAGGATTTCATAACTGTTTAATCCAAGATGTCCAATATTCTCCCAAATTATCTCACTGTATTAAATGTATGTAAGCCAACTGGGGGCAATAGAACATAATGTTTAATTATAGTTAAAATGCTCTATAATACACTAGATAAAATTACCCATAACTAAACAGGTAAAACAATATCCATTCCACGTTGATGAATTCAACAACATTACTGTCAGTAATGTCCGGTTGTGGTTCATGGGTTAGACTGCCATTGGTCAGATACCCATATCTATCAGCCTGGTAACAATGATTTCATCAGACTGAGATTAAAAAATTAGGCTGACAGTGGCCAGATACAGTATATAATTTTAACACTATTATTAGCAATGATTATATTAGACTAAGTTTTATAGGTTAAACTGACAGTGGTTGGATACAGACATACATCAGCCTTAGCCACAATAAAATGCTTGAAATAGAAAAATGCAGAACCATCTCACCCATGTGTGCACATCTAGGGGATGAGGTCCTTCCTAATATATAAGTCAATTCTGTATAAACCAGTGCATCCTTTGTAGCGGGGTTTAGAAAAGAAGCTATTGGATCCTAGAAATACTATGCTGGCCCTGGTCATCCCAGAACTCCTGCCCTGACAAAGGCAGTTCACATTTGACCCTATGTGGAAGTTGCCCTACACTTGCCCTGCGTGCTTCCCAATAAATTTATTCCTATGAGGATCATCAGGGGAATAGGCTGCACATTACTGAAATAGGGCTATAATACCAGTATCATGATAGTGGATCTGGCAATTAATAAACTGGCACAGAGACCATATCAAAATGAAACGTTTAAATACCTGTTCAGGAAGTGATTGTGCCAATCAGATGGTCCACCCAGAACTACAAATATGTAGATCATGTATTTATTAGCATCCAGCAGTCGAATGTACGGGTGCTGGAATGCACTCAGTGTGCCATGAAGAGGCTAGGAGGAAAGCATCCTCCCCATCTGTGAGCCTTTTCATGGTAATTCATGGTAATACTGATATAATGGCACAATGGACATCAGCCTAAGAGCAATCAAACTTTTAATCGTACCATGATACCGCTTCTCAAGTATGTTATGTGATAATAGGCACCTACATTAATATTTACAATATTTACAACCAAAAATATGGAGGAACAAGTGTGTGTATGTGAGAGCATTTACCAATGTATAAATTAGCACCTTAGTACAAAAGATAGCTCCTTATTCTTTATGACAAATGATGCACCCTGTCAGAGTATCATTGCATCCAAACCAAGCCATTTAGGAATCACAAAGTAGGCTAATACATGAACTCAGCCGGACAAGAAATGATTGTTAGGTAAGTAATCTGTATGACAAACTAAAAATAAATGTTGATTTGTATATATATAAATACTCTCCCTATAAATCACAAATCCATAGCTATAAATACTTAGTGATTATTCAAGTAAAACAGCTAAAGTTTAGCAGCTCATTTATACCTTGTGGATATATTGTGTTGAGACGAAAAATCTATCTTGCTTCTCTTTGAAGGATCAGCCGATCTCAGTCTCCTCTTCTGTTAAGGGCCTGTCACACTAAGCGATATCGCTAGCAATATCGCTATAACCTGTGACGTTACAGCGATATTGCTACCGATATCGCTGTGTGTGATACTTACCTACGACCGGCTCCCCCGCTGGTTATCGCTGATCGTGCGAGAACGTCCTGGACCGTTTCTCGTCGTCAGCTTCCTGTGGCGCTTCCTGTGGAGAGACGAGCTACGAGCGTGGAGGTGGGCAGGAGGACGTCAGGATCGCCTAGTGTGACAGGTAAGTAGCGACCCCCGACCCCTGTGATGTCGCTGGTGTGATTTGCCTGTTTGGCAGCTCACTAGCGACCACTTAGCAATGCACCAGCGATCCTGACCGCGTCATGTCGCTGGTCGGGATCGCTGGTGCATCGCTAAGTGTGACAATACCTTTAGGTTTCTCAACTTTGACTTTCCCCAGAAACTTAATTGCATTTTTCCTACCACCATGAACCTCATTGACATGTCTTGCAATGTTCTTGTGTTCAGTGTTGCAAAGGTGGTCGCTGATCTTCCTTCTAAACTCTCTCCTAATGTTACCGATATATTCAGATCCACATATGTAGGTAACTTTGTATATAATTCCATATGATTGGTAGTTGATAAAGCTGTTAATTGTAAATGCCTACTGTGTCACATTGGACGTGAAAAATTTACTCGGTTATACCACTGAGCAGGCTGCACAGTTTCTGCATTTAAAACATCCCTTTATATCAGATCTAAACCAAGTGGTCTGTTTAGGTTCAGAAAAGTGACTATACACTAGTCTGTCCTTCAAACACTTGCTTCTCCTGTAAGTGATGTGTGGATAGTGACCAAGTTTGTCATTTATGTCACTGTCCATCATAAGTATAGGCCACTGCTTCTCTAGTAGAGATATCACCTCTCATGCTAATTAGAATAAGTAGTGATGAATCTCAAAAGGTCCTTCTTCTTTGGCTCATGGGTAGATACAGGTAGTTCAGTTCTAGCTTTTTATTATGTTTCCTTATATGCTTTTTTCAGTATGTTCTCAGTATAACACCTTGTTAGGGTTTGCGGATCGCACCAAATATAAATTATGAAAAGGTACGATCGCAACCCGGGGTCCACCGTGCAGTGGTGGAGGAACCACGGCTAGTAACCAATAGTGGAGCGATGCTGCATGCAAGCACCGTAAACACACGGAGTTAAATGTCACTCAATGCGGAAAGAGTGCAAAGTACCTGCTCGGTTACTCCACAGAGCGGTTTAACAAGAGAGTGCACTCAAGCCTATACCCTGTTAGGCTTTTCAGGGATATAGTGATAGTGATGTTAATTTGGGTCCATATAGCTACCACCCCCCAGGTAAGTAAGCAGGCAGTCGCACATGCGACTTAAGACGCCCGGGTCAGATGCTAAGCCAAGCGGGAGTTCCCACCCTACACTGCCTGCTTAAACACATTCGAGTGTTAGTAGCGGCACACGTGAACACAGGGTGGTAACGTATTCACCAACATACCATACACAAATGATCTTAGCGCGCCGATGCCTGCTTATGGAAACCTTTTATATGTTCCGTTTAAGTCCAGTCAAACAGGACCTTGCTCGTGGACCAATCCGGAGCTGCCACCTCACCCGAGCAGCTGATGACCAACCACCAATGAGAGGTCGACACCTCATGAGCATGCTCAGTAGGGAGAAATCTGAACTTAGCCTCTGGAACATCTCTTTGCCGCTACCTGTTAGTTGCTATCGCTTTGGCTGGAGAGCCAGCAGTAACAAAGCGCACAGCACGAGTCTGAGACCAACATCTTTGCTGAGCAGCTTCCACTGTGGCCAGAACAGAATGGGAGACCGCAGAAGCAGACAAGGCTTGGGATCTACCCTGTGCAGCGGGAGAATCCCGGCGTCTAACACACCTCTGCTGAAATCTAGATTTCGAGTCGTCTGCCTGTTTTTCTAAAAATATTTCATCAGAACAGTTGCACAGTATCCATAAGTTTTGACTTTTAGTTACACCCTTTTTAAGGGGCTCTTGGTGGCTACTCTCACACCTTTGGAAGAGTTGGTGGATGTTGGCTTCCCATGGATGCAAATTTCCAAGAGTCCGTCTTCAGTTTTCCTAATTAGGTCCAAGAAGGGTTGTGGGATTAAACTCATGGGTACAGTGTAATCCTGTGGAGTTCATGTTAAATTTATCAACAAATGCAGGCAATTATTCTACTGAGCCTTTCCATATAACAAAAACAGTCACTATATCGGTCCCCAATGTCTACCTTCTTGACTCCCATCACCATCCTTTGCAAAGACCATGATCTCCCACCAGCCCAGGAGCAAGTTGGCATACATGGGGACACAGGGCCTCCCAATTGCAGTGACCCTGAGCTGGTGGTAGAATACATGGTTAAAAAAAAAAGATTTTTGCCAGACAGAATTCAAGTGCCTTAAGAAGAAAGTAATTGTGTGCCTGGTAGTGGAAACTTCTCATAGACAGAAAAACTCTATGGGTTGTAGCTCCTTATCATGGGGTATCCCTGAAACATCAATGCTAGCTAGAATGCTCCCCTTGTTAACTGAGATTTTTAATTTTGAGTAGATCAGTTGTGTCTCTTGTGTATGACTGTGAGGACACTATTAGTCTCAAAACCTGTTCTAGATATTGACCAAAGTTCTGGAATACTGTCCATACCAGAAACAATTGGTCTCCCCTTCAGGAGATCTAGCGTCTCATGGATTTTTGTATACAATAGAAAGTAGCCATCACGGGTTTTGGTGTAGAAGAAAACCGTACTACATCTTGTCCATAATGTTACTCTAGGGACCATATCTAAAATTCTCTAGTTTGACAAGAAAAGTTTTAGTGGGATTATTTTTTGAAATGGCATACCCCTTCCTATCCTGTAAAAGGTCCTTAGAGATTTTGCAATATTGGTCTGTCCATGACCAACACATTGTCCCCCTTATTAGATAGTTTGATCTTAATGAGGCGGTTTCACTCAAGATTCCTAATCTCCAGAATCTCTTCTATGCTACAGTTGTATTGGGAGAATGTGATGTTTTAAATGCTCTTAGATCCCTAGAGACCATATTAAAGAATGCATCTACTGCTGACATCATTTTGTAGTGGTGGCATGTTAGTGCTTTGCTTCTTTAAGGCCATAAATGGACCCCTGTCATTAAGGTTGGGGCCAGTGTCGGCCCAACTATCCAATAGTCTCACATCTGGCAGCATATTAGTGAAGATACACAGCTCATTTCTAAGAATATTAACCTGTTTAGAAAATTGTTTGCATCATTTCAATTTGTGAGATAATTAATCTGTCATACTGAATGTTACATATGATATACTGGTACGTCATAAGTCTGCTTCCGGTCTTTGATGCAGCCTCAACAGCTCTGCATCTTTGCCAGCATAATAAGTCTATATTATTTAGCCATCATCAGCCTCAAGCGGAGCAATGCTCTACCTGCAGTTATTAACATGTTAAATTCCACTATCATTCTCTGACAGCAGAATTTGCAGAGTGTGGCCCTTGGCTGCAGTGTTCTTGCCATCCATCTGTACCCCCTTGGGTGTCAAATGTTTATGTTGTCTGGGGAACTGCTGAAGACCCTTGTGCCTGTCATAACTGTACTCGTATGAAAGCCAGCCTATGGCTGATGTTCATAAGTGACCATATTTTTTTCTTTACACAATAATACTATGTTCCATGGTACAAATGATCAGACTTGCAGTTTCAAGTCCCATAACGGCAATACTAAATACTGTAAAATGTAAATAAATTTTTAAAAATATGAAAAAATAAAAAATTTTCAATAATTCCACTTTTATCCCGTAATGCATATAGAAATAATTAAAAAATATATGTGGTATCTCCATGTCCATAAAAGTCCAATCTATCAAAATTTAAAAATATTTGACCTAATCCATAACGTTGTAATGAGAAAGAAATCTAAACACCATATTTGTGGTTTTTCGAGTGCCATAAGGCACAAAAAAGGCAATTAGAGGCGATTAAAATATTTTACCTACCCCAAAATGGTATCAATAAAAACATCAGCTCAGTGAGCAAAGAGCAGGCTTTCACATAGACCCATAGACTGAAAATTTATATCATTACATCATTGCATATCACTTTTTTATTATATATACCCCTCACATGTAAACCGCCATAGAATAAATGGCGCTATAATAATAATTAATTACAGGTCTCATAAAATATCAACACAGAATCTATACACTCACTGGCCACTTTATTAGGTACACCATGCTAGTAACGGGTTGGACCCCCTTTTGCCTTCAGAACTGCCTCAATTCTTCGTGGCAGAGATTCAACAAGGTGCTGGAAGCATTCCTCAGAGATTTTGGACCATATTGACATGATGGCATCACACAGTTGGCGCAGATTTGTCGGCTGCACATCCCTGATGCGAATCTCCCGTTCCACCACATCCCAAAGATGCTCTATTGGATTGAGATCTGGTGACTGAGGAGGCCATTTGAGTACAGTGAACTCATTGTCATGTTCAAGAAACCAATCTGAGATGATTCGAGCTTTATGACATGGCGCATTATCCTGCTGAAAGTAGCCATCAGATGTTGGGTACATTGTGGTCATAAAGGGATGGACATGGTCAGCAACAATACTCAGGTAGGCTGTGGCGTTGCAACGATGCTCAATTGGTACCAAGGGGCCCAAAGAGTGCCAAGAAAAAATTCCCCACACCATGACACCACCACCACCAGCCTGAACCGTTGATACAAGGCAGGATGGATCCATGCTTTCATGTTGTTTACGCCAAATTCTGACCCTACCATCCGAATGTCGCAGCAGAAATCGAGACTCATCAGACCAGGCAACGTTTTTCCAATCTTCTACTGTCCAATTTCGATGAGCTTGTGCAAATTGTAGCCTCAGTTTCCTGTTCTTAGCTGAGAGGAGTGGTACCCAGTGTGGTCTTCTGCTGCTGTAGCCCATCTGCCTCAAAGTTCGACGCACTGTGCGTTCAGAGATGCTCTTCTGCCTACCTTGGTTGTAACGGGTGGCAATTTGAGTCACTGTTGCCTTTCTATCAGCTCGAACCAGTCTGCCCATTCTCCTCTGACCTCTGGCATCAACAAGGCATTTCCGGCCACAGAACTGCCGCTCACTGGATTTTTTTTCTTTTTCGGACCATTCTCTGTAAACCCTAGAGATGGTTGTGCGTGAAAATCCCAGTAGATCAGCAGTTTCTGAAATACTCAGACCAGCCCTTCTGGCACCAACAATCATGCCACGTTCAAAGGCACTCAAATCACCTTTCTTCCCCATACTGATGCTCGGTTTGAACTGCAGGAGATTGTCTTGACCATGTCTACATGCCTAAATGCACTGAGTTGCCGCCATGTGATTGGCTGATTAGAAATTAAGTCTTAACACACAGTTGGACAGGTGTACCTAATAAAGTGGCCAGTGAGTGTATATACTTTTTTACTTATTTCTGATTTTTTTTTGCACAGAAAAAATGTTTAGTAACAGCATAATTTTATTGACCTGGAATATCATTGCCAAGTTATTTTCACCATATAATGAATGCTGTGAAAACAAAACCCAGAAAACAATGCTCGAATTGCGTCTTTTTTTCCATTTTGTTGCACTTTGCATTTTTTACCCAATTTCCAGTACATCACATGATAAAAATGGATGGTGTTATTCAAAAGAAGATTCATATTGCCAGATTGTTTTCACAATATAATAAATGCTGTAAAAATAAAACTTAAAAAATCAATGGTGGAATTGTGCCTTTTTTTTTTCAATAAGCTCTCCTATGATTAAGGGCTCATGGAAGAAGTGGAGCAAAAATGGAAAGTGCAAAAAACGGAAAAATGGCTCGGGCAGGAAGAGTTTAATCTTGACCAAATTCCTAATTCTGTTTGCTGAAATGCAGCCCTAAACTTTCAAGGAACCTTCCCCATGCTTCACTGTTGCCTGCAGACAATCATAGTTTCACCCTACAGCTGTTTGGTGAACAAACTACCTTCAGTCCAGAGCATGTGCTGCTATTTTTCCGTATTCCACTTTGTATGTTTACATGCATAGCTAAGGCTAGTTTCAGACTAGCGTTTGGAGGCGCAGCGCAGGGCCGCTGCTAAGCTCCGCCCCTGGCCACGCCACCTCTGGTCAGCTCCTCTGATCGCATGACACTGCATGCGATCAGCATACCCTATAGTTAGCGTTGGGTATGCTGGTCATGCGCTCGTACACTTTTGCCGGCGCTTGCACCCTTTTGGCACTGCGCCGAGTGCACAAAATGCAACACAGCGCGTTTTTGGGCGCTCGGCACAGCGCCAAAAGGGCACAAGCGCCGCCAACAGGGCACAAGCACCGGCAAAAGTGTACCAGCGCACGACCAGCGTACCCAGCTCTAACTATAGGGTACGCTGATCACATGCAGTGTCATGCAATCAGAGGAGGAGCTGACAGGAGGAGGCGCGGCCAGGGGCGGAGCTTAGCGGCGGCCCTGCGCTGCGCCTCCGAACACAAATCTGAAAGTAGCCTAAGTCACTTGGCCTTGTTTGCTCATGGAAGGTATGTTTTTTTTTTTTTTTTTGGCTGCAATTCTGGTAAGACTTGTCTGAGCAGTAGATGAATGTATTATCACTAGGTTCCACTGTTTATAGTGAGTTCAGAGCTGATTACATTGCTGGATATTTTCCAATTTTGAAAGGAAGTAAGCATGATTTGTTTCTTATCTGCTGCACTAAGTTTCCTTGCTGAACACTGTGTCTGTGATCCTCATCATTGCCAATTTCTAGGTACTCTTTCAAAAGAGCTTAAACAGCACATCATGAAAATACACCTTTGTGGAAGAGTTTGGCTTTTCCTCATCTAGTTTTAATCCTTCTCCGCAGCTATTTCAGTTAATGTCTTTGTTTCAACCTACATATGAAAATTATGATCCTTATTAACTGTTATATTTGGTTGCTGAATACACCTGACTATAGTTCTTGACTTTGTACAAGTGTGCATAGAAGAACCGATGCTGTTTTGGAGGCAAAGTGTGGTCACACCAAATTATTAATTTGACTTAGATTCCTTATTCACTCATTCACTTTGCATTTTTTTAATTAACACTTCTACTTTTAAAGCATCCTTTCTTTGAAGCATGTGTATATGTATGTGTATATATATATATATACTAGCTGAAGAGCCCGGCGCTGCCCGAGCATAGTAACTAACTGTGGTTAGTTATAGCAAATTATAATTATCCTCCATCCCAAAGTCCCGTGCCCATATACCCATCATACATATCCACGATCCCATAGGCCCGTGCCCATATATCCATCATACATATCCACCATCCCATAGTCAAGTGCCCATATACCCATCATACATATCCTCCATCCCATAGTCCCATGCCAATATACCCATCATACATCCTCCATCCCATAGTCCCGTGCCCATATACCCATCATACATATCCGCCAACCCATAGTTCCGTGCCCATACACCCGTCATACATATCCTCCATCCTATATTCCAGTGCCCATATACCCATCACACATCCTCCATCCCATAGTCCCGTGCCCATATACCCATCATACATATCCACGATCCCATAGGCCCGTGCCCATATACCCATCATACATATTCGCCATCCCATAGTCAAGTGCCCATATACCCATCACACATCCTTCATCTCATAGTCCCATGCCCATATACCCATCATACATATCCTCCATCCCATAGTCGAGTGCCCATATACCCATCACACATCCTCCATCCCATAGTCCCATGCCCATATACCCATCATACATATTCTCCATCCCATAGTCCCATGCCCATATACCCATCATACATATTCGCCATCCCATAGTCAAGTGCCCATATACCTATCACACATCCTTCATCTCATAGTCCCATGCCCATATACCTATCATACATATCCTCCATCCCATAGTCCCGTGCCCATATACCCATCATACATATCCTCCATCCCATAGTCCCGTGCCCATATACCCATCATACATATCCTCCATCCCATAGTCGAGTGCTCATATACCCATCACACATCCTCCATCCCATAGTTCCATGCCCATATACCCATCATACATATTCTCCATCCCATAGTTCCATGCCCATATACCCATCATACATATTCTCCATCCCATAGTCCCATGCCCATATACCCATCATACATATTCGCCATCCCATAGTCGAGTGCCCATATACCCATCACACATCCTTCATCTCATAGTCCCATGCCCATATACCCATCATACATATCCTCCATCCCATAGTCCCGTGCCCATATACCCATCATACATATCCACCATCTCATAGTCCCGTGCCCATATACCCGTCATACATATCCTCCATCCCATAGTCAAGTGCCCATAAGCCCATCATACAAATTCTCCATCCCTTAGTCCCATGCCCATATATCCATCATACATATTCGCCATCCCATAGTCGAGTGCCCATATACCCATCACATATCCTTCATCTCATAGTCCCATGCCTATATACCCATCATACATATCTTCCATCCCATAGTCCCGTGCCCATATACCCATCATACATATCCGCCATCTCATAGTCCCGTGCCCATATACCCATCATACATATCCTCCATACCATAGTCAAGTGCCCATATACCCATCACACATCCTCCATCCCATAGTCCCGTGCCCATATACATATCCGCCATCCCATAGTCCCGTGCCCATATACCCGTCATACATATCCTCCATCCCATAGTCCAGTGCCCATATACCCATCACACATCCTCCATCCCATAGTCAACCATTATGACATCATAATGAGCGGCGGCAGGGCTTGCAACCTATGATGACATCAGTGACGCCATGGCAACCATTGTGACATCATAATGAGGGGCGGGGCTTGATACACACACACTGCTTCCCCAGTATGCAAATAGGGGCATTATGACATCATAATGAGGGGCGGGGCTTAACGCGCACATACTTTTCCCCCCCAGTATGTAGATAGGGGCAAAATTGTTTGGTGAATTGGAACGTGCGGGGTTAAAATTTCACCTCACAACATAGCTTAGGACGCTCTCGGGGTCCAGACGTGTGACTGTGCCAAATTTTGTGGCTGTAGCTGCGACGGTGCGGATGCCTATCCCGGACATACACACACACACACACACACACACACACACACACACACACACACACACATACACACATACATACACACTTTGAGCTTTATATATTAGATATGTATATATATTCGATAGGTTAAAAATATGAAAATAAAATGTAGTGACCGTTAAGAAGTTAAAAATAATACAAATCTTTTGCAGAGTATTAGAATACTTTATAAGTAATCATCTTTGTAACTACGGCCTTTCCTAAATTTAAATTTCCTTAATGTAAATTCAAAGTTATAGGAAAAAAATGTTTATTTCAGTTTGCTGATAAAGCCAAAGCATGCAGAAGATAAATACACTATATGCCACCAGTAAACTGCAGGTAAGTAATTACATTTGGAGATATGGAAACTGTTTCTTTCTTTGTCCTTACTAGTCCCTATCAATAGTTAAAATCCCAGAATCTCTTACATCATTGCTTTCTTATCATGAGGTTAAAGGTACTTAATGGCTGGACATTCTAAAAAATGAATTGAGTGTTAGAGACATTTCAAGTCACTTACAGGTCAATAGGCTTTTCAAGCTAATTTGACATTATTTCCCTTATGAACTTTTTTAACCTAATAAACAACAAGATCTGGTGTGATCCTATTTATAAGCTGTTTGTCATTAATGTAAAATGCAATGGTTTCCATTTTAAAGTATGTGAAAAATGTGTAGAGAAAGTTACAGATTTCACATGTACACTGTGTGAATTTTAGTAATAGCTTTTTAAAAATAATATAAAAAACCATTACTCTACCGTTACTCATGAATGTTTCAGCAGAAAGTGAAAAAAAAAAAAACAATTCAAGAGAACCAGGTAGAACTAGTATCAGATTTTAAAGGCCATTTTAGAAGCATCAATAAGTTATTTTTCTGCCTGCCACTTTGCATAATTTCATTTCTGCATCTTGGCACTTAATGAGCATCTGTTATCATTATATGATATAATAATACATATATTGTTCGCTGTGTTCTTTCATTGGCTGTCATTGTCATGATTAGGGCCTTATTATTCATAAGGCTTACTATGCTGAAGCATGGGGGCCCTGCAGAGATTAGGGTCCCATCACTTTTTTTACTGAGGCATTGTTATATGCACCTTAATAGTCTATTAATTATTTGCACTTTGCACAATGTTTGTGCATATATATTTATCACAGCAGACCAATAGCTCACTAGCTTTGGGATTGTGACATCAAGCCACCACCTGTGAGGTAGCAATTAAAGGGGGTTTTACACATAGCGATATCGCTATAACGTCACCGATTTTGTGACGTTATAGCGATATCGCTAGCGATATCGCTATGTGTGATACTTACCTCCGACCCGCTGTCCATCGCTGATCGCGTGAGAATGTCCGGTTCCATTTCTCGTCGGGCGCTTCCTGCTGGGCTTCCTGCTGTGACGACGAGCGACGCGTGGAGGTGGGCGGGAGGACGTCAGGATCGCTGTGTGTGAAAGGTGAGTATCGTGCGCTGTGTCGCTGCTGCATCGCTGTGAGGTCTGCCTGTGTGACAGCTCATTAGCGGTCATTTAGCGATGCACCAGCGATCCTGACCGGGTCGGATCGCTGGTGCATCGCTAAAAGTAAAGGGGCCTTAAGCCTAGTTGTGACCTTGATCATGTGCGTTCCAAAATTTCCATTGATTGTTTTGACCAACCAAAACAGTTATTTAGAAATAAAAATAAACATATGATAGCAGCAACATGAACAAGCACAAGTCAGGATTTCAAAAGAGATAAAGAATATCTGTTTCACTATGTAAAAAGAGGTCAAGAACTTTATTTTAACTAGGTATTGGTGCCTAAGTGATTAGTGAAATTGGAAATTATGGCATAAGCTCTGCATCCCGAACATCTGTGAATTTGACATAGAGCTGGACAATGATCTGACAAATGGTATTTGCATGAAAATAACGCTGTAGTGGGGTGAAAGATTGATGTCTGAGAAGGGGGCCCAAAACATCTAAAAACCTAGAGGTTTAATAAGAACATACACATTATATTCACCAGAGAACAAAGTGAATGTAAATGAACAATACTCTGTGATCAAACCTAGAGGTAGGTTTATTTTAGAGATAAGCAAATTACTTAATTGTGGTCAAACCTTACCTAGATGTTCTAAACAGCATGAGAGAAAGAGGAAAAATTTATTTTGCTGTAATATTTCTTAAGAACCGTGACAAAAATTATACAGAGTGGAGTTTTTCATAGGAGAAATTAAAACTCTCCATCCTCTTCCCTCAGATCTAAAGGCAATCAAGGCAGTAGTAGAGAGAAATGGCTGTCTGAGCTGGGAATCTTAATCTGTCAAGTCACATCTTACTACCTCAAGTTTTCGAGATATGAATAATCTTTATTTTCTCAGATAATAAATTGGTTGGTAATGTGTCCATATAATTGGCTCACCTGTGCTGTCCTTGCGCATGATCCACTTTCCAGAATAGAGTAATTGCAATTTAGGTTCAAAACTTATCTACCACTAGCTGAAGAGCCCGGCGCTGCCCGGGCATAGTAACTAACTGTGGTTATAGAAAATTATAATTATCCTCCATCCCATAGTCCCGTGCCCATATACCCATCATACATATCCACGATCCCATAGGCCCGTGCCCATATACCCATCATACATATCCTCTATCCCATAGTCGAGTGCCCATATACCCATCACACATCCTCCATCCCATAGTCCCATGTCCATATGCCCATCATACATATTCTCCATCCCATAGTCCCATGCCCATATACCCATCATACATATCCTCCATCCCATAGTCCCGTGCCCATATACCCATCATACATCCTCCATCCCATAGTCGAGTGCCCATATACCCATCATACATATTCTCCATCCAATAGTCCCATGCCCATATACCCATTATACATATTCTCCATCCCATAGTCCCGTGCCCATATATCCATCATACATATTCACCATCCCATAGTCGAGTGCCCATATACCCATCACACATCCTTCATCTCATAGTCCCGTGCCCATATACCCATCATACATATCCTCCATCCCATAGTCCCGTGCCCATACACCCATCATACATATCCGCTATCTCATAGTCCCTTGCCCATATACCATCATACATATCCTCCATCCCATAGTCCAGTGCCCATATACCCATCACACATCCTCCATCCCATAGTCCCGTGCCCATATACCCATCACACATCCTCCATCCCATAGTCGAGTGCCCATATACATATCCGCCATCCCACAGTCCCATGCCCATATACCCATCATACATATTCTCCATCCCATAGTCCCATGCCCATATACCCATCATACATATCCTCCATCCCATAGTCGAGTGCCCATATACCCATCATACATCCTCCATCCCATAGTCGAGTGCCCATATACCCATCACACATCCTCCATCCCATAGTCCCGTGCCCATATACCCGTCATACATAGCCTCCATCCCATATACTCGTCATACATATCCTCCATCCCATAGTCCCGTGCCCATATACTCGTCATACATATCCTCCATCCCACAGTCCCGTGCCCATATACCCATCATACATATCCTCCATCCCATAGTCCCGTGCCCATATACCCATCATACATATCCTCCATACCATAGTCCCGTGCCCATATACCCATCATACATATCCTCCATCCCATAGTCCCGTGCCCATATACCCGTCATACATATCCTCCATCCCATAGTCCCGTGCCCATATAGCCGTCATACATATCCTCCATCCCATAGTCCAGTGCCCATATACCCGTCATACACATCTGCCATACCATAGTCCCGAGCCCATATACCCATCATACATATTCACCATCCCATAGTCGAGTGCCCATATACCCATCATACATATCCTCCATCCCATAGTCCCATGCCCATATACCCATCATACATATCCTCCATCCCATAGTCCCGTGCCCATATACCCATCATACATATCCGCTATCTCATAGTCCCATGCCCATATACCTTCATACATATCCTCCATCCCAGTCCAGTGCCCATACACCCATCACACATCCTCCATCCCATAGTCCCGTGCCCATATACCCATCACACATCCTCCATCCCATAGTCCCATGCCCATATGCATATCCGCCATCCCACAGTCCCGTGCCATATACCCGTCATACATATCCTCCATCCCACAGTCCAGTGCCCATATACCCATCACACATCCCCCATCCCATAGTCCCGTGCCCATATACCCATCACACATCCTTCATCTCATAGTCCCGTGCCCATATACCTGTCATACATATCCTCCATCCCATAGTCCAGTGCCCATATACTCATCACACATCCCCCATCCCATAGTCCCGTTCCCATATACCCATCATACATATCCTCCATCCCATAGTCCGGTGCCCATATACCCGTCACACATCCTCCATCCCATAGTCAACCATTATGACATCATAATGAGCGGCGGCAGGGCTTGCAACCTATGATGACATCAGCGTCGCCATGGCAACCGTTGTGACATCATAATGAGGGGTGGGGCTTGACGCGCACACACTGCTTCCCCAGTATGCAAATAGGGCATTGTGACATCATAATGAGGGGCGGGGCTTGACGCACACACACTTTTTCCCCAGTATGTAGACGTGGGCAAAATTGTTTGGTGAATTGGAACGCGCGGGGTTAAAATTTCGCCTCACAACATAGCTTAGGACGCTCTCGGGGTCCAGACGTGCGACTGTGCCAAATTTTGTGGCTGTAGCTGCGACGGTGCGGATGCCTATCCCGGACATACACACATACACACACACATACATACATACATACACACATACATACACACTTTGAGCTTTATATATTAGACTAGCTGAAGAGCCCGGCGCTGCCCGGGCATAGTAACTAACTGTGGTTAATTATAGCAAATTATAATTATCCTCCATCCCATAGTCCCGTGCCCATATACCCATCATACATATCCACGATCCCATAGGCCCGTGCCCATATACCCATCACACATCCTTCATCTCATAGTCCCATGCCCATATACCATCATACATATTCTCCATCCCATAGTCCCATGCCCATATTCCCATCATACATATTCTCCATCCCATAGTCCCATGCCCATATACCTGTCATACATATCCTCCATCCCATAGTCCAGTGCCCATATACCCATCACACATCCTCCATCCCATAGTCCCGTGCCCATATACATATCCGCCATCCCATAGTACCGTGCCCATATACCCATCACACATCCTCCATCCCATAGGCCCGTGCCCATATACCCATCATACATATCCTCCATCCCATAGTCCCATGCCCATATACCCATCATACATATCCTCTATCCCATAGTCCCGTGCCCATATACCCATCATACATATCCTCCATCCCATAGTCGAGTGCCCATATACCCATCCTCCATCCAATAGTCCCATGCCCATATACCCATCATACATATCCTCCATCCCATAGTCCCGTGCCCATATACCCATCATACATATTCCCATCTCATAGTCCCATGCCCATATACCCATCATACATATTCGCCATCCCATAGTCGAGTGCCCATATACCCATCACACATCCTTCACCTCATAGTCCCATGCCCATATACCCATCATACATATCCTCCATCCCATAGTCCCGTGCCCATATGCCCATCATACATATCCGCCATCTCATAGTCCCATGCCCATATACCCATCATACATATCCTCCATCCCATAGTCCCGTGCCCATATACATATCAGCCATCCCATAGTCCCATGCCCATATACCTGTCATACATATCCTCCATCCCATAGTCCAGTGCCCATGTACCCATCACACATCCTCCATCCCATAGTCCCATGCCCATATACATATCCGCCATCCCATAGGCCCGTGCCCATATACCCATCATACATATCCTCCATCCCATAGTCCCGTGCCCATATACATATCCGCCATTCCATAGTCCAGTGCCCATATACCCATCATACACATCCGCCATCCCATAGTCCCGTGCCCATATACCCGTCACACATATCCTCCATCCCATAGTCCGGTGCCCATATACCCATCACACATCCTCCATCCCATAGTCAACCATTATGACATCATAATGAGCAGCGGCGGGGCTTGCAACCTATGATGACATCAGCGTCGCCATGGCAACCATTGTGACATCATAATGAGGGGCGGGGCTTGACGCGCACACACTGCTTCCCCAGTATGCAAATAGGGGCATTGTGACATAATGAGGGGCGGGGCTTGACGCGCACACACTTTTTCCCCAGTATGTAGACGGGGGCAAAATTGTTTGGTGAATTGGAAAGCGCGGGGTTAAAATTTTGCCTCACAACATAGCTTAGGATGCTCTCGGGGTCCAGACGTGCGACTGTGCCAAATTTTGTGGCTGTAGCTGCAACGGTGCGGATGCCTATCCCGGACATACACACATACATACACACACATACATACATACACACTTTGAGCTTTATATATTAGATTAATGCTCCTCCTGGGACATTTGGCTCTATTGGACCGAATATACATGAAATGGAACATTTTGTAATGCATTTAATAGCTATTTAATAAAAAGCTTGATTTTAACAACATGCAGGATGCAACCTTTTTGGATTGTCTATTACATAATGAATTAGCAATACCTAGCCAAGTTCAATACAAACACATTTGCAAAGGATTTCATCGTGACTGACAGGTCTTTGTATAATTTTTCATTGAATTGAGTTTGCCAGAATTTTGTACTATCAGTCTCTGAATAATGGCCTGCAAGTGTGAAAAGATTCATACAAGTTTAAAACCACCTAATCTGTTTTTCTATATGTTCATATAATAGATATAGAGAGTTGGTGTGTTTTCTGGGACATTGAATATGTGAGAACTGAAGCTGCAATGCTGTATGCCAAAACCATAAGCTTATGAGCTGCTGATAAACATTTACCTAAAAGATTGGCATTTATTATCTTCAGATATATATTGGTCGTATGGCTAAACAGGGAATAACCTTAGACTTGGCTCTTGTTTTAAATTAGTATGCTGGGAAGAGTTGGCCATCTGTCCAAGAATCAAGATTTTCAGTGCGTCTCTTGCTACCATAACAATAAAAATGTAGATTAGTATGTTCGGTTTGAAAATAAATTTATGATGTTATATCTTTGTCTAAGGCTACAGTTTTGCATAAGACATTCATATGGCAAATTGTAGTTGGCAAGGCATTAGTGGAGTCATCATTAACTATCATCCAACCGTAGATAATCTTTTTTGTGCTTTCGTAAACTATATTTGTTTAACAGCAGCTTCCATTAAATAATACACTAAAAGGAATTGTATTGTAAAGTTAAATCGCTATAAGTGATATGGAATACAAAATGGTAAGAAAATGATTTAGCTACTTGAAATAATAAGAAAAAAAAAATCTGGTTCATTTTCAGTATCTACAGCCCCCAAAATTGCATAATATTAAAATTTTAAATTATTTAAATTTTTAAAGAGATCATTAATATTGTCCAACACATTTATATAGTTTAGTAAATTTCAATAAATAACTGGCTGCTAAAATGCAAAACACTTTTATGTTACTTTTTGCTACTTAAACTTTTAATATTTGATGTGGTACCCCAGAAGACCTATACCGAATTTAATAATGAAGTAATAGCAATGCAGTATACTTCTAAACGCCAACTACTCGTGGTTGCAGACATCTTGAATTTTCTGTATGTGTCTATGTAACAGAGTTGTAGCTATGTGTAAGGGTATGTTTCCATGGGCAGGAAACCCTGCGCTTTGGACGCAGCGGATACCTCTCCGCCCAAAGCGCCGCCCCCTTTTGTATGTGCGGTGATTCCGGATGTGTTCATCGTATTCATAAACTGGGTTATTTATCCATCCGCAAGATAAATAGACATGCTGCAGTCTATAAAGACGCGCCGCATGTACGGTTACACAGGGCCACCAGATGTGGCCGTGCACGCATAGTGGAGACGGGATTTCATAAAATCCCCTGTTATGAATGGGTCACCGAGGAGGATAGCAGGCCCAGGCTAAGCCACAGAAAACCAGAGAGGTTGGTAACTAAGCGGATTGCAGACCCCTGATCCTATCCGCACAAATAGCACTAGCCGTGGAGCATACCTATGATGGTCTTAGACACCTCAGCACAGCCGGAGAGCTAACTAAGCATAAAGCAAGAAAGGGGAAATTTAAACTGCCCCAGAGCAGACCCCAAAGGAATAGATCGCCCCCAAACATATATTGTTGTTGAGACCAGATGAAAACACAAACGCAGGCAGGAAAATAGACTGAGGAAATGATGGGGCCCACACTGACTAGACAGGACAGGAAAGGAAAGACACTCTGCAATCACACAAAAAACCCTGCAAAAAGTCCAACACGTCTGATGCCCAAAAAAAGAATGAAGTCGCACGACTTCGCCCCCACTATATCAGCACTCTGGTATATTCTGAAAGCAAAGCAAAAAGTGACCAATATAACAGGGGACAAAGCAAACTGGCACAAGCAGTAACATATGGGCGCTGATTCAGCATAGCCCCAGCTGTAGCTGGCTGACCCGCACAAAGCAGAGATAGATAAAACCAGATCAAATACAAACAGAATAGCAAATGAACCACTTAGCTGAACCATGCAGGGACAGAGCAGGAGACATCAGACCTCAGAAGGCACAGGAAGAAAATCACCAGCAGGGATAGAGGGAGTCGGCTGTCTTAAATCCCAATCTGAAACCCCAGATCTCCAATCATCATTCTCATTATCAGGTGGCCAGTGTCTGTCAATCAGATCAGCTCCACTACCTCCAGTAACCACCAGAGGGAGCCCAGAAAGAAAACTTGCAACCCCTCTGTCAATCTGACTAGCTCCACTACCTTCAGTAATAACCAGAGGGAGGACAGAAAGAGAATTCACAACAATCCCCTCCATTATGCTGTAACATCTGGATGCTTCAGATTGGATACTGTGGCTGTACGCAGCGTCCAATCCGCAGGAAATCCTGAAGGATTCCGGACTGTGGAACCATACCCTAAGAAAACCTCATATCTACCGCTTGAATGATATTTTAAGTGTTAAGATTCACCTGTTGATGTGGATCCTTAAAGCCTTTGGGCCATATGAGCAATCAGAATGCAAAATGGACAGATGATGCAATGTGATGAACCGGCTAGAACAATGGTGGTTGTACGGACTGGAAGTAAGGTAGGCGATTTGTGGCTGTAGAGAATGAATGGCAGCTGGAGGAATGGAGGACTTAGAGATTTGAGACTCAACATACGAAGAACAATGAAGCAGAGTAAGGACAATGGCACTATAGAGTAGTCTTGTCAATGTAGCACAGCTGAGTGGACTGTGAGATTTACCAGTGTTGATGTGGCAGAGCTTAATGGCACTGCAGACCTGAGTATGATAAGATTCACACTTGTAGCAGTGTAGCACATATTAAACAGCAGACAAAAAGGCAGCAACACTTACTTGCCCAGATCTTGGAGCAAATTCACTACGGGGTGCAGTCAGCCCATAAAGCAGTCACCCCCTCCAGGAAAGGGTAGGTGGAGAGTGGCTGTTGCTTTGGTGTTTTGCACCTGTGTTGCTAACATCTTGCTTTATGGACTGGCTGCACCCTGTAGTGCATTTTTTCCAAGATCTGGGCAGGTAAGTGTTGCTGCCTATTTGTCTGCTGTTTTAAATGGAATTTTTGGAGAATTTGAGTCTTCTTTAGTGGCTTTGCTAATTAGTTCAGTGTAGCACAGCCCAGAGATGTAGCTGAACTGTGTTTTTCAGGAAACACTTGTGGCAATGTAGCAGAGCTGGATTTATCAGTAAGCACCTTATATAGCAATGTAGCAGAGACCAGCAATGTAATAGGGATAAGTTTGTCGAGGGTCACATTTATGGCAAATGTAGCAAAGCCCAGAAACATATATAGCAAATATAGCAGAGACTAGCTGTGTTACAGAGCTAGGTCTGTCAGTAGGCACTTTGTAGCAATGTAGTGGAGACAAGCTATGTAGCGCAGCTGTGTTTTGTTAAGAGGCATAGTTATGGCAATGATGCAGAGCTGCGTTTGTCAGGAGGCACTTTCATATAGCAGAGCCCCATGCAAGATGTCCAAATAGTTGTGTGAGTTCCACAACACTCCAGTGTAAATCCACCATCTGAGCTGGCCTATAAGGCCTGCGGACATAACAGGTGTACATACCGGCCAAAGAGTCTAGAAAGCCCACAGAAGTAGGAAAAAGCAATACCTATTGCTAGATCCAGGAGTGGTGAGCAACATTAAGAGATTAGCAAGAAAAAAAACTCTGGACCTAAAAATAGTCTAATATTAAAGTGGAGATCTATTTTAACCCCTTAAACCCTGGGCCATTTTCCATTTTTGTTTTTTGCTCCCCTTCCCGGAGACATAACTTTTATTTTTTGGATACTTTTGCCATGTGAGGGCATTGTTGGTTTTTTTTTGGTTTTTTTTGCAGGACAAGTTGTACTTTTGAATGACAAAATTGGTTTTAATATGTACTGGAAAATGGAAAAAAATTCTAAGTGCAGTGAAATTGCAAAAAACGTGCAATTCCACAGTTTTTTTTTTCTTACCATGTTCACTAAATGCTAAAAGTGACCTGCCATTATGATTATCCAGGTCATTGAGTTCACAGACACCATATATGTATAGGTTATTTTATTTTAAGTGGTGAAAAAAAATCCAAAATCTGTTAAAGGTGCCATTTTCCGAGACCTGTAGCGTCTCCATTTTTCATTATCTTGGGCTGGGTGAGGGCTTATTTTTTGTATGCCAAGGTAACGCTTTTAATGATACAATCTGGATGTAGACACAATGTTTTAATTGCTCATTATTGCATTTTATTGCAGTGTAGTGGCAACCAAAAATAGCATAATTCTGGCGCTTTTAATTTTTATCTTGTTAAGCTGTTTAGCGATTGGGTTAATTCTTTTTTTTTTTCTGTTGATTGGGCGATTCTGAACAGGCGATACCAAATATGTGTATATTTGATTATTTTTATTTTGAACGGGGTAAAAAGGGGGTGACTTAAACGTTTATATATTTTTTTATATTTTTAAAAACTTTTTTTTTACTTTTTGCATGCTTCAATAGTTTCCATGGGAGACTAAAAGCTGCAGTACTTTGATCGCATCTGCTACAAGCTGCTCTTTGATCGGCTCTATGTAGCCCGCACCAAAAAGGGGGAGTCTGACATGTGCATACTATTATGGCACATGTTGGAAAGAGGTTAAAAATTTGTGTAATGATAGCCAAGAGCTTGCATCAATGTGTTGAGTATATTACCATACATAACTGTTGCCGTCTTCTGCTGTTTCTAGCACCACAGTGGCATGACACAGCTGCATTTATGAGCTACTGGTACAAACAGCATCTCCTTTCTTGACCAGGAGTCACTTACTCATGTAAGTCTATGAGAATCAGAATGAGGCTAAGAGAGCCTTTGTTTGTGTCTCATAGACTTACATGAAGATGGTGACCTCTAGTCCACACTGATGCTCTGTAAGCTGCAAGACACAAATGCAGCCACATGGTGCCAATGTACACTTGGGTGGCATTGGAAACTGCAGAAAACAGCAATCAGTAAGTATTTCAATACACTCTGTACCCACACACATTAATGATTGCTAATACGGCTGACAATGCAGGAATATTCCTTTAACTAGCCTACTAAACTATTCAAACACAGTAGTTAAGATAAATAACTACAATATTATACTTTTGATGGCTTAACTATGCAGTTCTTTGGTATGGAACCCTTATATTCCTAAAAGTGATAGGAGCGTAAGTATTTTCTATGTGAATAAATGGGCAATCTACGATAGCATGTAAAATACAATTGAGAATAATATTAATTATTTATGCCAATCAGAGAATTACATACTCGTATGTACTTGAGAGATAATTCAGCACAAATATGTGTACTTAAATTGATAGTAAATGCAGTTCAAAATCCCATTGTGATGTACAGTATTTCCAGGTGAGAGCTTATGGGTTATCTTGCAATTTTGTAAGAAATATTAATTCTAAAGCAATGTCATTGTCAATAGAACATATAAGCTCTAACTTGGAAATACCTAATATATAATGTGTATGTGTGTGTATATATAATATATCTATGTATTTATATATATATATATGTATATATATATATATATATATATATAATCTGTGTGTGTGTGTATATATTTATATATATATACAGTGTGTATATATATATATATATATCTATATATATATCTGTTTTTGATTAGCAAATACCACTAGATGACATTTTGTTGACATTAGTTGTCTCAGAGATCAGGAGCTCTACATGTAAAATTGTGATGTTGACAGGCCCATTGGGATTTTTGCTTTGGCTCTAAGTTGCTTTGTCTCCTTGGTGTAAAACACCATATAAAAGTAATATTATAATTTTTATCGAACAGGAATGAATGTGCTTGTTTTGAATCAATGTTCTTAAGGTTGAAAGTGCAGAGTAATTCCAATATTTAGATGTTATCTGCGATACCGTCCATAAATTCTATGATTTCTATGGAAGTAAGTTGCTATATGGTACACCGAAAAAAACAGTCCATATAGTTTACAGAAGACTTAACTTCACTGCAGTAACTCACCCGATGTGAATAGCACTTAACCTAATCTGATCCTGATGCATCATGAAATTGTGTAGTTTGATCTGCTAAAACCCATGACCTTATAAAACAAAACTTGCATTTCTGCCACTGCTCTGCTTTATGACAATCAGATCTTTGTTATCAACTCCTGTCACACCTAATGACTGGGGAGAGTTTTCATCAGCACTGTCTCCAAAAGGCACCTTGCATCCAACTAGGAGGATTGATGTTCTTTTTATAGCAAGGTGCAGAAGATCAGTATTGAAGCATTAAACAAAGTCTGTTTTCAGACCACTGCATCAGTGTGCCTATCTCATTCCTAGAAAAGACCCATACTTTCAGCAGACCAGAGGCCAGACAGCATTGTGGGGCTCGTGGAAGCAGTTCAAGATTGACATCTCGACACAACTTTAAAAAGGCCACTAACATCACTAAGGGTCCCGTTTCACTTCGCAACGCACCAGCGATCCCGACAACGATACAACCTGTAAAGATCGCTGGTGTGTCGCTAAATGATCACTAGTAAGCTGCCAAACAGGCAGATCTCTTCAGCGACGCAGCAACCATCCAGCGATCCTCGGCGGTCGTTGGTACCTTGTCACACAGCAGTGATTCTGAATGATTCCAGCCTGCGTCCCTGAGTTCTGCATCACTAACGAGGTCGCTCGTCGGGTCAAACAGCATTGCGCGCTGGCCAGCGGGATGCCAACGACGAAAAAATGGCCCAGGACATTCGAGCACGATCAGCGATATCCAGTGGAGGGGCCGGTCGCTGCTGTGTGTCACATGTAGTGAGATCGCTGTTGTGTCATAAAATCGGTGACGCTTCAGCGATCTCGCTATGTGAGAAGAGGGCTTAACTGGGAAGGTCTGTCCATGCGACACACCCTTAATTTGCATAATAATAATAATCTTTATATAGCGCCAACATATTCCGCAGCGCTTTACAGTTTAACAGTTTCAAAACACAAGTCATAAGTAACAACGTTAACAATACAATAACTAAAGCAAAATAAGACGAAATAAGATGACCCTGCTCGTGAGAGCTTACAATCTACAATGAGGTGAGGGAGATACAAAGTACAGGTGTGTATTTACAATTGTGTATTTACAATGAAGGTCCAGCCATCTTGAGGGAGTGAAGGATGGATGGAGATAGTGAATGGGCTACACACGCACACTTACACAGAGAATGACTTTGATTAGTGAACGTGATAGGCCGCTCTGAACAAGTGTGTTTTGAGGGAGCGCCTAAAACTATGCAAATTGTGGATAGTCCTGATTTCTTGGGGTAGAGCATTCCAGAGGATAGGAGCAGCATGGGAGAAGTCTTGGAGTCGGGAGTGGGCGGTACGGATTAGTGCAGAGGTTAGTCGAAAGTCGTTTGCAGAGCGCAGCGATCGGCTAGGCCGATAGACAGAAATGAGAGAAGAGATGTAAGGGGGTGCTGCACTGTGGAGAGCTTTGTGGGTGAGAACAAGTACTTTGAATTGGATCCTATAATGAATGGGCAGCCAATGTAAGGACTGGCGAAGAGCGGACGCGTCCGAGTACCGATTAGCCAGATGGACGATCCCGGCCGCTGCATTAAGTATGGACTGGAGAGGGGATAGTCGCGTGATGGGGAGGCCAATTAATAGAGCGTTGCAGTAATCCAGGCGGGAGTGGATCAATGCAACAGTGAGGGTTTTTGTTGTTTCCATAGTGAGAAAAGGGCGGATTCTAGAGATGTTCTTTAGCTGTAAGCGGCAAGAGCGGGCAAGAGATTGTATATGGGATGTGAAGGAGAGATTGGTGTCAAACATAACACCCAGACAGCGCGCCTGCTGCCGGGGTGTTATTGTGGTACCACCCACGGAGAGGGAAATGTCAGATTTAGGGAGGTTAGTAGACGGCGGGAGCAGAATAAGTTCAGTTTTAGAGAGGTTGAGTTTCAGATAGAGAGTGGACATGATATTGGAGACTGCGGACAGACAGTCACTGGCATTCTGTAGTACAGCGGGGGTAAGGTCGGGGGAAGACGTGTATAGTTGTGTGTCATCAGCATAAAGATGGTACTGAAAGCCAAATTTGCTGATGGTCTGTCCAATTGGGGCCGTGTAGAGAGAGAAAAGAAGGGGGCCAAGGACTGAGCCCTGAGGTACCCCGACAGCAAGAGGAAGAGGAGATGACGTGGAGCCAGAGAACAAAACACTGAAGGAACGTCAGAGAGATAGGAAGAGAACCAGGAGAGTGCAGTGTCCTTAATGCCTAGTGACTGGAGCCTAGAGAGTAGGAGATGGTGGTCAACAGTATCGAAAGCTGCAGATAGGTCAAGAAGAATGAGCAGAGAGTGGTTACCGTTACGTTTTGCTGTCAGTAGGTCATTGATCACTTTGATGAGTGCAGTTTCAGTCGAATGTAGGGGGCGGAAGCCGGACTGTGAAGGGTCTAGAAGGGAGTGAATGGAGAGGTAATGGGTAAGGCGGGAGTAAACTAGGCGTTCCAAAAGTTTAGAGATGAAGGGGAGATTGGAGACTGGTCTGTAGTTGTTTGTGCAGGATGGGTCGAGAGCAGGTTTCTTTAGTAATGGAGTAACAATGGCGTGTTTGAAGGAGGATGGGAAAATGCCCAAGGAGAGGGAGAGATTAAAGATTGTAGTTAGGTGGGTTGTGACGACTGGAGAGACTGGAGGAGATGTGAGGGCATGGGGTCGGTAGTGCATGTAGTCGGACGAGAAGAAGAGAGGAGTCTGGAGACTTCTTCTGTGATGGGATCAAATGTGGAAAGTGAGCCAGGGGACATGCAGGAAGGGATGGGAGTCACAGCACTTGGTGGTTGGGAGCAGATTTCTTGACGGATATTATCTATTTTTTCTGTAAAGTGGGAGGCCAGGTCATCAGCACAAATGTCTGTGATAGGGGCTTGTGCTTTTGGCCTGAGGAGGGAGTGAAAAGTGTCAAAAAGTTTCTTGGGGTTGTGGGCTAGTTAGGAGATCAGGGTGGTGAAGTAGGTCTGTTTGGCGAGATGAAGGGCAGCGTTATAGGTTCTTAACATAAATTTGAAGTGAATAACAATGGGCAGACAAAAGACGACAATGGAGGAATAAAGAGGAAAGCAATTCCCAAATTGAATCATTTCCATAAATTGTACCAAGATGTGCATCTTGAGGAATAGATCTTAGGACACACAAGCAGTCTGGGCATGTCATTTTTATTTTGAGCAACCAACAATGATGACGTAGCTGTATGTACACATTATATGATAGTCAAAACTATTGAAACAATATATATATATATATATATATATATATATATACATATATATATATAGTACTTAGACAAGTTTAGGTACCTCCCACTGAGGTACTTTAAAAGATTGTACAACAACTGATTCAGGAAAAAAAAAAAACTGCCAATAAGAAAAAAATTGTTTTATGCATTCAAACTGCAGTAAATCCTCCCCCCATTTTAAAAATTTCTTTGATCATTGATGTTCGGCATGAATACAAATTTATATCATCGCTATTTCACCATCAGTCTAACTTACTGACCTTTAAGTCATCCATTAGGAAATCATCTGAGCAGTTTGCAGACTTGTTTATGATGTAAAATGTATGCGGCCTATAATAATGGGTGAATTATATTTGTTCAGATATTTGTGCTGTACTCTAATGAAGAATGTTAAAGTATTGAATGCAAACATTTTATAAACTAGATAAAAGCCTTCTAGGCTTAAAAAACCTAATTCACTCCATGTTCATATTTGTAGACTAACCTGAATGTATTTGAGCAGCAGTGAGCATGTTCTAAAACATGAATTTTTTGTTGTTTTTTAGCTTTGTATAACTATCAAAGGCTTTTCTGGCTTTGCATCTTCTCTGTCTCTTTTTTCATTCTTTCGTACATAAAATTGCATGTTACTATTGAGAACAAGCAGCGGCTGAATGAGCGGTACGGTGATAAATTTTTCTTGTTAGGAGAAATTACATTCACTAACTTGAGCTACTTCAGCATGAAATTGAAAACGAATCATTTTGTCTTAATTTACATACTTGATTCAATGGAAATGTGAACTAGTGGAAAGGATAAAACGTTGCAACAGTTGATGCAGTATAAATAAGTACAATATATCTATGGAAAGTCATACTGGAAATTTATTTGGGCTCCTGTAGAAACTGAAATAAACAAATATTAAGCAATGCTGTATTTGTTTATTCATTTTTAAGCATAAACCTTGAACTTTTTACCAATGTGAAGTATTTGTACTTTTCCAGATTTCCCTTTTTTTTCTGTGTGTTTTATATACTTAAATATATGCACACACATCTGGAGGGTGAAGACTACTTTTATGAAACTTCATGATAATTTGTGCATGTGGGTCATTCAGTCTTTGTGGAGTTAGATGGTCATTGTTGGAAATAATTTCTCAATATTTGTACAATGTCCTTAAGTATGTACTGTAGTGCAGAGGTAGGACCCTGTGCAGTCATGAGGCAGTGACACAAAGTTCAAAGCAAAACATCTCTTTAATGTTCAACTAAAAAAAAACACAGCACACAATATCCTCCAGATCACAGCCAGAAAGCATATCCTCTGGATTAGTCACTACACACACCAGTCCTCCTCTTGAGACCAGTTGCCCTGGGCAACTGCACCACCATGTTAATGTCATCCTCACAGCATTACACAGTACACAATATCCTACAGATCTCAGACGGGAACCATATCCTCCAGTTTGCAGACACTAACACACCAGTCCGCCTCTTGACAGTTGCTGTGGGCGACTGCACCGCTGTGTACACTGTGAGTACTCGGCTATTCAGCTGCTTTGGCTGTTTGGCTCCATTTGCCTGTGTTTCCTCATACAGGTAGAGCTCTGCAGAGCCTCCTGCTCTGTGCTCCTGTCAACACCAGACTGAAACTGACTCTAAACCTGACCCACCCAAACCCTATACTGCAGGGTATTTAACTAGCAACCTGTGGCCTTCAGCCACATGGAAAACCTGGGCTGGGAATGAAATGGACTGCACCACTTAAATCTATATTCTGTTTCAATACACAAAAAGCCCAGAGCAGATTTTCCCTATATCGGCCTTGGACAACTAACATGTCCAAGACCTATACTCAATTTAGTCTGCATTACAACCACAGCTACGCCTGTGACAGCAATGCATTCTCATTGCCTCAATATGCCTCCATGCACATCCTGGAGGGAACACACAGCACTCCTACTTGTGACACCGGTCACTGCCTCACAGTATGGTGATTCTAAACCCTAACAAAATATGTCCAACTCCGATTAGCCCTATTCCTGCTTCAAAAAATAAGCATGTAGGCTAGTAAATCATCATATAATTCTTACCAAGCACCATATTCCATTTGACCAATAGTGCTAATAGTATTAAAGTACTATAAATATACATGCATACTCAACATTGAATTTCATTTGCAACACCAAGAAGGAAAAGTCATGGAATTTTGGAAATCACAGGATTGATAGATACAGTTTTGCTCAAGAGTTTACATACCCCAGCAGAATTTTTGCTTACTTTGCCTTTATTCAGAGAATATGAATAAGAACACCAAAACTTTTTCTCCACTCATGGTTAGTGGTTGGGTAAAGCCATTTATTGTCAAACTACTGTGTTTTCTCTTTTTAAATCATAATGACAACCCAAAACATCTAAATGACCCTTATCAAAAGTTCACATACCCTGTTGATTTTGGCCTGATAACATGCACAGAAGTTGACACAAATGGGTTTGAACATCCTCACCAGTGACCTGTTTGCTTGTAATCAGTGTGTTCATAAAAGCTGAGTGAGTTTCTGGGATCCAGACAGACTCTTGCATCTTTCATCCAGCCACTGATGTATCTGGATTGTGAGTCATGGGGAAAGCAAAAGAATTGTCAATGGATCTGCAGGAAAAGGTAGAAGAACTGTATAAAACAGGAAAAGGATTCAAAAGATATTCAAGGAATTGATAATGCCAATCAGCAGAGTTCAAACTGATTAACAAATGGAAAATCAGGAGCTCTGTAAAAACAAATCCACGGTAAGATAGACCAATAAAGATTTCGTCCACAATTGCCAGGAAAATTGTTCGGGATGCAAAGAAAAACTCACAAATAACATCAGCTGAAATACTGGACTACCACAAAGTATCTCACTTACATTACACAAAACAGCACAGAGACAAGCCTCAAAACTTCTGGAACAAGGTAATTTGGAGTGATGAAACCAAAATAGAACTTTTTGGCCACAACCATAAATGTTACTTTTGGAGAGATGTCAACAAGGCCTATGATGAAAGGAACACCATTCCTACTGTAAAGCACGGAGGTGGATCACTGATGTTTTGTGGATGTGTGAGCTACAAAGACACAGGAAACGTGGTCAAAGTTGAAGGAAAGATGAATGCAGCACATTATCAGCAAATACTGGAGGCAAATTTGCAATCAGCCCGAAGCTGCGCATGGGATGTACTTGGCTGTTCTAACATGACAATGATCTAAAACACAAGGCCAAGTCGACCTGTCATTGGCTAGAGCAGAACAAGGTGAAGGTTCTGGAGTGGCCATCTCAGTCTCCTGACCTCAATATCATTGAGCCACTCAGGAGATTTCAAGCATGCAGTTCATGCTAGACAGCCCAGGAATTTACAGGAACTGTAGGCTTTTTGCCAAGAAGAGTGGGAGGCTTTACCATCTGAGAAAATAAAGAACCTCATCCACAACTACCACAAAAGACTTCAAGCTGTCATTGATGTTAGAGAGGGCAATACATGGTATTAAGAAATGGGATATGTAAACTTTTGATCAGGGTCATTTGGATGTTTTGTGTTGTCATGATTTAAATAGAGGAAACACAGTATTTTGACAATAAATGGCTTCACCCAACCACTAACCATGAGTGGATGAAATATTTTGGTGTTATTGTTGATATTATCTGAAAAAAAGGCAAAGAAAGCAAAAATTCTGTCGCGGTATGTAAACTTTGGAGCACAACTGTATGTGTATGATATGTGTATGATATTTGATATGATACTTAATTAAGTGCATAGTATAAGCATCACACGTAGAAATACATGTACTTACAAGAGTTTCCCATGTGGTCATCAGATAGCACCAGAGACTGAAATAGAGCAAAGGTTGTTTAGGAGTCCCACTTTTGTCTTTTGATGCAATGATATCCTGAGATTGTGTTGCCATGAAGAGTCCCTTAGAAGGGAATTGTCATGCCAGGCTTACTCCAAGCATTATGGTGTGGGGTAGAATATTATGCAGTAGCCATTCTTCTTTCCAGGTACATTAGCAGCCTAGTGTTACACTGATTTAGAGGTGGAACCAGTGATGCAGCTATTTATCCAAAGTGACTCAGGAGCCGTTTTCCAAAATGACAACTCCAGCATGTTGGTTGTGCTACTTTGACAGCCTGCATGTCCTAAACATGCTACATGGCCTGCAGCATCATTGGACTTATCTCCCATTGAGTACATCAAAGACACATCATTGGTTGGCAATTCCAAATGGAGCTGTAATCAGCAAATCTTGATAATTTATATGTCCAAGTGCAGTTAGTGTGGCAGAGTGTTTAACAGACAAACAATAACCTCATTAGTAGCATAAGAAGGCATTCAAGGATGTATTTTTGGTCATGTCACGCATACCAAATACTGAATAAATGTTTGGAAAATTTTATTTCCCTTTTTTCATCATTTGCAAATCATTAACGTGTATAGCAATTTTTTAATTTCCATAATTCAACAATTTTTTTTATTTTTGATGCTGCAATTGTTAAATGGAAATATATGTGTATATGTATATATTTATATGTGTATGTGTGTGTGTGTGTGTGTGTGTGTATATATATACATATATATATATATATATATATACAGTACAGACCAAAAGTTTGGACACACCTCATTCAAAGAGTTTTCTTTATTTTCATGACTATGAAAATTGTAGATTCACTCTGAAGGCATCAAAATTATGAATTAACACATGTGGAATTATATAATTAACAAAAAAGTGTGAAACAACTGAAAATATGTCTTATATTCTAGGTTCTTCAAAGTAGCCACCTTTTGCTTTGATTACTGCTTTGCACACTCTTGGCATTCTCTTGATGAGCATCAAGAGGTAGTCACCGCAAATGGTCTTCCAACAGTCTTGAAGGAGTTCCCAGAGATGCTTAGCACTTGTTGGCCCATTTGCCTTCACTCTGCGGTCCAGCTCACCCAAACCATCTCGATTGGGTTCAGGTCTGGTGACTGTGGAGGCCATGTCATCTGGCATAGCACCCCATCACTGTCCTTCTTGGTCAAATAGCCCTTACACAGCCTGGAGGTGTGTTTGGGGTCATTGTCCTGTTGAAAAGTAAAAGATGGTCCAACTAAACGCAAACCGGATGGAATAGCATGCCGCTGCAAGATGCTGTGGTAGCCATGCTGGTTCAGTATGCCTTCAATTAATAATAAATCCCCAACATTGTCGCCAGCAAAGCACCCCCACACCATCACTCCTCCTCCTCCATGCTTCACACGGTGGGAACCAGGCATGTAGAGCCCATCCGTTCACCTTTTCTGCGTCTCACAAAGACACTGTCGTTGGAACCAAAAATCTCAAATTTGGACTCATCAGACCAAAGCACAGATTTCCACTGGTCTAATGTCCATTCCTTGTGTTTTTTTGCCCAAACAAGTCTCTTCTGCTTGTTGCCTGTCCTTAGCAGTGGTTCCCTAGCAGCTATTTTACCATGAAGGCCTGCTGTACAAAGTCTCCTCTTAACAGTTGTGTCATGATACCAGTGCTGGGTGACCGGCACTGCTGGGGTTAATGTTCTGACCTCAGTGCAGACTCTCACCTGCACACCTGGGACCTATTATGGTGGCCTCTCATTGGTTCTGGGGAGGCTTCTTATAGCCTCAGGAAGCTCCCATCCCCCGTCAGTTATACTTTCGCCCTTGGCATTGTGTGGTGACCCCTGAGTGTGTTAGTGCTGTGTTCTGGTTGCATGATTCTCTGTGTATGACTCGGTCTGTTCTCTGGATATTGCTTTGGATTCTGCCTGGTACCTTCTACGTCTGTTTGGTTTTGATCTCTGCTTGGCCCTGACTATCCGTTCTGTCTCATCCCTGGTACTTCTGATATCTTGTGTATGAACTTTGGCTTTGTCTGACCTCCCATCTGTTTATCCCTCCTGTACCTTGCTTGCCTGTACTGTGCATGACCCCCGCTTTCCCGGACTTTGAGTTTTCTATCTTCTTTGAAAGCAGGATGCTAAGCCCCGCCCCCTTGCAGTCACATGACCGTTCACATGACCGTAGGTCCTGTGCCGGCTTGCTAAGCTTCTACATTCAGGTCTTGTGCATCTTTATTTTCCGGGTGTTCTTGTCCCCAGGGGTCCCTACGGTGCGGGTGTGTCCCTGCTTAGCAGAGGCTGTATGCCGGCACTGTCAGGACCCTGTCAAGTTGTTGTACAGATGTGTCTGCTGCTAGAACTCTGTGTGGCATTGACCTGGTCTCTAATCTGAGCTGCTGTTAACCTGCGATTTCTGAGGCTGGTGACTCGGATGAACTTATCCTCCGCAGCAGAGGTGACTCTTGGTCTTCCTTTCCTGGGGTGGTTCTCATGTGAGCCAGTTTCTTTGTAGCGCTTGATGGTTTTTGCCACTGCACTTGGGGACACTTTCAAAGTTTTCCCAATTTTTCAGACTGACTGACCTTCATTTCTTAAAGTAATGATGGCCACTCGTTTTTCTTCGCTTAGCTGCTTTTTTCTAGCCATGATACAAATTCTAACAGTCTATTCAATAGGACTATCAGCTGTGTATCCACCAGACTTCTGCACAACACAACTGATGGTCCCAACCCCATTTATAAGGCAAGAAATCCCACTTATTAAACCTGACAAGGCACACCTGTGAAGTGAAAACCATTTCCGGTGACTACCTCTTGAAGCTCCTCAAGAAAATGCCAAGAGTGTGCAAAGCAGTAATCAAAGCAGAAGGTGGCTACTTTGAATAACCTAGAATATAAGACATATTTTCAGTTGTTTCACACTTTTTTGTTAATTATATAATTCCACATGTGTTAATTCATAGTTTTGATGCCTTCAGAGTGAATCTACAATTTTCATAGTCATGAAAATAAAGAAAACTCTTTGAATGAGAAGGTGTGTCCAAACTTTTGGCCTGTACTGTATGTATGTGTGTATATATATATATATATATATATATATATACTGTATATATATATATAGTAACGTTCCACACTGTTTGTGGATAGGGGTTACTCACTTTGCAGGTCTTGGAGGTAAACACTGGCACACACAGGGTTAAAACGAGTCTGTTCGGTTTATTTTTTCCATAAACCATTGCAGCATGAACAAAAGACAAACAGTCTTACAGCAACACAAAAACAGTCTCTAGCTGGGCTTTGCTCCCTCATGTCCTGTGCAAACACAGGCCAGGGCAATGTCCATAGCAGAGCTGTATCTGCAGCTGCAGACACAGGAAGGCTTCTCCTTCTTTAGAACACAGACCACTCTGTAGTGTCCCACCTGGACACATGAAAGTCAGTCCACACTCTGACAGACTCCCTCACACTCTCACATGTGCTAAATGCCTCAATTACATAGCCCTATAACCACACCCATAGGTGAGGTATGGATCACATGAGCTGGTCACATGGTCATGACCTCACCACAGGTCCTGAGCATACACATATGTTCAGGCAAAATGGGGTACAGTCCGCACCCTCACCCAAAGGTGAGGCAATATGGGTAGCCAGACCCTCCCATCTCTCATAGATACCCGCAACCCGGACCCAGTGCGCTAAACGCCATATTAGTGCTCATATACACTAACAACAAAATACTCTGGGTTGCATCGCAGGGAGCATCCATCCATGTGACATACAGTGGGGAAAAAAAGTATTTAGTCAGTCAGCAATAGTGCAAGTTCCACCACTTAAAAAGATGAGAGACGTCTGTAATTTACATCATAGGTAGACCTCAACTATGGGAGACAAACTGAGAAAAAAAATCCAGAAAATCACATTGTCTGTTTTTTTTTTTCATTTTATTTGCATATTATGGTGGAAAATAAGTATTTGGTCAGAAACAAAATTTCATAGAATCATAGAATCATAGAATCATAGAATCGTAGAGTTGGAAGGGACCTCCTGGTCCATCTGGTCCAGCCCCCTGCTCAAAGCAGGATTCGCTAAATCATCCCAGTCAGATGTCTGTCCAGCCTCTGTTTGAAGACTTCCATTGAAGGAGAACTCACCACTTCTCGTGGCAGCCTGTTTCACTCATTGATCACTCTAACTGTCAAAAAGTTTTTTCTAATATCTAATCTGTGTCTCCTCCCATTCAGTTTCATCCCATTGCTTCTAGTCTTTCCTTGTGCAAATGAGAATAAAGTTGATCCTTCTACAATGTGACAGCCCTTTAGATATTTGTAGACAGCTATTAAGTCTCCTCTCAGTCTTCTCTTTTGCAAACTAAACATTCCCAAATCCTGCAACCTTTCCTCATAAGACAGGGTTTGCAGACCGGTCACCATTCTGGTCACTCTTTTCTGAACTTGCTCCAGTTTGTTGATGTCTTTTTTAAAATGTGGTGCCCAAAACTGGACACAATATTCCAGATGAGGTCTGACCAAAGAGGAGTAGAGGGAAATAATGACTTAACGTGATCTAGACTGTATGCTTCTGTTAATACATCCTAGAATTGCATTTGCCTTTTTTGCTGCTGCATCACACTGTTGACTCATATTCAGTCTGTGATCTATTAGTATACCCAAGTCTTTTTCACATGTGCTGTCACTTAGCCCTATTCCTCCCATTCTATATATGCTTTTTTCATTTTTATTGCCCAGATGTAGTACTTTGCATTTCTCCCTGTTAAAAACCATTCTGTTAGTTGCTGCCCACTTCTCCAGTTTATTTAAATCTTTTTGAATCCTCTCTCTCTCTTCTCTAGTATTAGCTATCCCTCCTAGCTTTGTGTCATCAGCAAATTTAATCAGTTTACCCTCAATTCCTTCATCTAAATCGTTGATAAAGATGTTGAACAATACAGGGCCCAGGACAGAGCCCTGTGGTACCCCACTTGAGACATTCTTCCAACTGGATGTGCAGCCATTTACGACCACTCTTTGGGTCCGATCACTAAGCCAGTTATGAATCCACCTAACAGTTGCCTTGTCCATTCCATACTTAGTCATTTTTTCAATAAGGATTGTATGAGAGACTTTGTCAAATGCTTTGCTGAAGTCAAGATATACTATATCTACAGCATTTCCTTGATCCACCCAATCAGTGATACCGTCATAGAAGGAAATTAAGTTAGTCTGACATGACTTATTAGTTACAAACCCATGCTGACTCTGTTTAATCACTTCATTCTTATCCAGGTATTGACATACATGTTGTTTAATAATTTGTTCAAAGATCTTTCCTGGTATAGAAGTCAGACTCACCGGCCTATAGTTGCCTGGGTCCACCTTCTTCCCCTTTTTGAAGATAGGAACAACATTTGCTCTTCTCCAGTCTTCTGGCACTTCTCCTGTTCTCCAAGAATTTTCAAAGATTATGGAGAGGGGTTCAAAAATTTCTTCTGCTATCTCCTTCAGTACTCTGGGGTGTAATTCATCTGGACCTGGAGACTTGAATTCATTTAGGTTAGCTAAGTGTTTCCTCACTATCTTTCTGTTTATAGATATCCTGGATTCTTCTATTCCCTTAATAGGACAGTGAATAACAGTTGATGTTGCATTTCCTTTCTGAGAGAAAACAGATGCAAAATAGGAATTTAAAAGTTCAGCCTTCTCAACATCCTGTCTTACCATTTCATCATTTTCATCCTGTAAAAATCCTATAGCATCTTTGACTTTTCTTTTACTTTTGACATATCCCCAAAATCCTTTATTATTGCTTTTGACATCTCTTGCAAGCCTCAGTTCATTTTCAGCTTTAGTTAATCTGATTTGTGCCCTGCAGGTTCTGCAGACAGCATTATATTCTTCTTTTGATATGCCTCCCTCTTTCCATTTTATAAACATTTTTTTCTTCCTTTTTAGCATGTGCTTAAGTTCTGTGTTCATCCATCCTGGTTTCCTTAAATGCTTCCTATTCTTCCCTCTTTTCGGAATTGTTAACAACTGTGCTTTGAGAATTTCATTTTTCAAGATTTGCCATCCTTCCTGGACATTTTTGTCTTTAAGGATATCCAGCCATTGGATCCCTCCAATTCTCTTTCTGAATCCCTTAAAATCTGCCTTTCTGAAATCTAACCTTGACGTCTGAGTCTTCACAGGTCTTCCGCCTCTAGTTATCCAAAATTCTAAAATAGCATGGTCGCTACCTCCTAGGGTCCCAGCCACTTTTACCTCCTCAACCATTTCCTCCCTGTTTATAAGGATTAGATCCAAGGTAGCAGTTCCCCTTGTTTTCTCCCTTACCTTTTGGAAGATAAAGTTGTCAGCAAGAGAGGATAAGAATTTCCGTGACCTGTTAGTTTTGCCTGAGAGAGATTCCCAACAAATGTCTGGATAGTTGAAATCTCCCATGACAACTATGTCATATTTTTTGGAGAACTTGGCCATCTGATGCATAAAGAGTTCATCCATATCTTCGGCTTGCACAGGCGGCCTGTAGTAAATGCCTACAATGGTGTCCTTTCCATTGTTCTGTCCTTGTATTCTTACCCAAACAGTTTCCACAGAACTCCCAGTCTCTGAAGCTTCAATCTCTGTGCAGATATACGCGTTTCGAACATACAATGCGACACCCCCTCCTCGTTTATCAAGTCTGTTTCTTGCAAATAAGTTGTATCCTTCTAGTCTTGTATTCCAATCATGTGTATTGTCCCACCAAGTTTCAGTGATTCCAATGACATCATATTTCTTTTCCTGTGTTAGTAGTTCCAATTCTCCTTGTTTGTTGCCCATGCTTTGTGCATTAGTATAGAAACATTTTAGTTTGTGATTGGTTTCTCTTTCTCCAATATTTTTATTCATTATATTCTTTCGTCTTTGTTCTTCCTTTCCACTTCTAATAGCAGAGTTCTCAATAGCATTTGTCAGGTGTATGGCTTTTTCTGGTCTTTTGCTTCCCTTCCCATGTTGTTCTAGTTTAAAGCTCTCCTTACAAGTGTAGCAAGGCGACTTCCAAATACATGCTTTCCAGTCTTCGTAAGGTGCACGCCATCTCTAGCAAGTAGTCCATCGTATAAGTAGTTCACTCCGTGATCCAGAAATCCAAATCGTTGCTGACGGCACCATCGACGTAGCCAGTTGTTCACCTGCAGAATCTTATACCACCTCCTTGTTCCATGGCCATCCACTGGGAGGATGGAAGAGAAGACCACCTGCGCTCCCAGTTCTTTCACTTTCTTGCCTAAGTCTTCAAAGTCTCTGCAGATGGTTTCCAGGTCGTTTCTTGCGGTGTCATTTGTCCCCACATGTAGTAGCAGGAATGGGTAGTCATCTGTAGGTCTGAAGAGTCCTGATATCCTGTCAGACACATCTTTAATTTTTGCACCTGGAAGACAGCACATTTCTCTTGAAGTTATATCCGGTCTGCAGATAGCGGCCTCTGTTCCTCTCAGCAGGGAATCCCCCATGACCACCACTCTCCGTTTCTTCTTCACAACATTTTTCTTTCTCCATCCAGGAGGACTCTGAAGGCATACAAGGTTGCTATTTGTTGGCAAAGTCTTATCCTGATGTATTTCTTCATCGTTTTCCTGTGTGAGAGCCTGGTACTGGTTTCTGAGCAGTATGGGTGCTGACTGCCTCCTGATCCTCCTGCTTCTCTGGGTCACATGTCTCCATTCCTCTGTTTCTTCAGGTGCACTTCAAATTTCTTCTCTTTCTGTAGCATGAAGAGATAATTCTGCTCTGTCCAAGAACTCTTCACCTTCCTTAATGATCTTCAACGTAGCTAACCTCTCTTCGAGATTTTGCAACTTTTCCTCCAACAGGGACACAAGCTTGCATTTGTGGCATGTGAAGTTTGGCTTTTCCACTGGTAAATCTGTGAACATGTAGCAAGAAATGCAGCTCACCAAATGGCTCCTGGCCTCTTCCATCTTGAGATTTCTTAAAAACGATGAAAGATGAGCCTATCGGCGCGCGGTTTTTCCGATTTCCTCTTTTCAGCTGCAGCGGCCAAAACCCAGTGATCGTTGAGCTCGCGGAGACTCTTCACTTATCCCAGAAGGCACTGGGAATATGCAAATGATCTCCTCAAGACTCTTCCCTCTCAATACTTTGTGATATATCCTTTGTTGGCAATGACAGAGGTCAAATGTTTTCTGTAAGTCTTCACAAGGTTGCCACACACTGTTGTTGGTATGTTGGCCCATTCCTCCATGCAGATCTCCACTAGAGCAGTGATGTTTTTGGCTTTTCGCTTGGCAACACGGACTTTCAACTCCCTCCAAAGGTTTTCTATAGGGTTGAGATCTGGAGACTGGCTAGGCCACTCCAGGACCTTGAAATGCTTCTTACGAAGCCACTCCTTCGTTGCCCTGGCGGTGTGCTTTGGATCATTGTCATGTTGAAAGACCCAGCCACGTTTCATCTTCAATGCCCTTGCTGATGGAAGGAGGTTTGCACTCAAAATCTCACGATACATGGCCCCATTCATTCTTTCATGTACCCGGATCAGTCGTCCTGGCCCCTTTGCAGAGAAACAGCCCCAAAGCATGATGTTTCCACCACCATGCTTTACAGTAGGTATGGTGTTTGATGGATGCAACTCAGTATTCTTTTTCCTCCAAACACGACAAGTTGTGTTTCTACCAAACAGTTCCAGTTTGGTTTCATCAGACCATAGGACATTCTCCCAAAACTCCTCTGGATCATCCAAATGCTCTCTAGCAAACTTCAGACGGGCCCGGACATGTACAGGCTTAAGCAGTGGGACACGTCTGGCACTGCAGGATCTGAGTCCATGGTGGCGTAGTGTGTTACTTATGGTAGGCCTTGTTACATTGGTCCCAGCTCTCTGCAGTTCATTCACTAGGTCCCCCCCGCGTGGTTCTGGGATTTTTGCTCACCGTTCTTGTGATCATTCTGACCCCACGGGGTGGGATTTTGCGTGGAGCACCAGATCGAGGGAGATTATCAGTGGTCTTGTATGTCTTCCATTTTCTAATTATTGCTCCCACAGTTGATTTCTTCACTCCAAGCTGGTTGGCTATTGCAGATTCAGTCTTCCCAGCCTGGTGCAGGGCTACAATTTTGTTTCTGGTGTCCTTTGACAGCTCTTTGGTCTTCACCATAGTGGAGTTTGGAGTCAGACTGTTTGAGGGTGTGCACAGGTGTCTTTTTATAGAATCATAGAATCGTAGAGTTGGAAGGGACCTCCTGGGCCATCTGGTCCAACCCCCTGCTCAAAGCAGGATTCGCTAAATCATCCCAGTCAGATGTCTGTCCAGCCTCTGTTTGAAGACTTCCATTGAAGGAGAACTCACCACTTCTCGTGGCAGCCTGTTCCACTCATTGATCACTCTAACTGTCAAAAAGTTTTTTCTAATATCTAATCTGTGTCTCCTCCCATTCAGTTTCATCCCATTGCTTCTAGTCTTTCCTTGTGCAAATGAGAATAAAGTTGATCCTTCTACAATGTGACAGCCCTTTAGATATTTGTAGACAGCTATTAAGTCTCCTCTCAGTCTTCTCTTTTGCAAACTAAACATTCCCAAATCCTGCAACCTTTCCTCATAAGACAGGGTTTGCTGTTTGGTATACATATACTGATAACAAGTTTAAACAGGTGCCATTACTACAGGTAATGAGTGGAGGAAAGAGGAGACTCTTAAAGAAGAAATTACAGGTCTGTGAGAGCCAGAAATCTTGATTGCTTGTTTCTGACCAAATACTTATTTTCCACCATAATATGCAAATAAAATGAAAAAAAAACAGACAATGTGATTTTCTTGATTTTTTTTTCTCAGTTTGTCTCCCATAGTTGAGGTCTACCTATGATGTAAATTACAGACGCCTCTCATCTTTTTAAGTGGTAGAACTTGCACTAATGCTGACTGACTAAATACTTTTTTCCCCACTGTATACAGTACCTCCCATTAACCACGCGACCACCCGTCACATCACAATATATATATATATATATATATATATATATATATTAGCTGAAGAGCCCGGCGCTGCCCGGGTATAGTAACTAACTGTGGTTAGTTATAGAAAATTATAATTATCCTCCATCCCATAGTCCCGTGCCCATATACCCATCATACATATCCACAATCCCATAGGCCCGTGCCCATATACCCATCATACATATCCTCCATCCCATAGTCGAGTGCCCATATACCCATCACACATCCTCCATCCCATAGTCCCATGCCCATATACCCATCATACATATTCTCCGTCCCATGCCCATATATCCATCATACATATTCTCCATCCCATAGTCCCATGCCCATATACCCATCATACATATTCGCCATCCCATAGTCGAGTGCCCATATACCCATCACACATCCTTCATCTCATAGTCCCATGCCCATATACCCATCATACATATCTGCCATCTCATAGTCCCGTGCCCATATACCCATCATACATATCCTCCATCCCATAGTCCAGTGCCCATATACCCATCACACATCCTCCATCCCATAGTCCCGTGCCCATATACATATCCGCCATCCCATAGTCCCGTGCCCATATACCCGTCATACATATCCTCCATCCCATAGTCCAGTGCCCATATACCTATCACACATCCTCCTTCCCATAGTCCCGTGCCCATATACATATCCGCCATCCCATAGTCCCGTGCCCATATACCCATCATACATATCCTCCATCCCATAGTCCCGTGCCCATATACATATCCTCCATCCCATAGTTCGGTTCCCATATACCCATCATACATATCCTCCATCCCATAGTCCGGTTCCCATATATCCATCATACATATCCTCTATCCCATAGTCCCGTGCCCATATACATATCCGCCATCCCATAGTCCCGTGCCCATATACCCATCATACATATCCTCCATCCCATAGTCCCGTGCCCATATACATATCCTCCATCCCATAGTGCCGTTCCCATATACCCATAATACATATCCTCCATCCCATACTCCAGTGACCATATACCCATCACACATCCTCCATCCCATAGTCCCGTGCCCATATACATATCTGCCATCCCATAGTCCCGTGCCCATATACCCGTCATACATATCCTCCATCCCTTAGTCCAGTGCCCATATACCTATCACACATCCTCCTTCCCATAGTCCCGTGCCCATATACATATCCGCCATCCCATAGTCCCGTGCCCATATACCCATCATACATATCCTCCATCCCATAGTCCCGTGCCCATATACATATCCTCCATCCCATAGTGCCGTTCCCATATACCCATCATACATATCCTCCATCCCATAGTCCGGTGCCCATATACCCATCATACATATCCTCCATCCCATAGTCCCGTGCCCATATACATATCCGCCATCCCATAGTCCCGTGCCCATATACCCATCATACATATCCTCCATCCCATAGTCTCGTGCCCATATACATATCCTCCATCCCATAGTGCCGTTCCCATATACCCATAATACATATCCTCCATCCCATAGTCCAGTGCCCATATACCCATCACACATCCTCCATCCCATAGTCCCGTGCCCATATACATATCCGCCATCCCATAGTCCCGTGCCCATATACCCGTCATGCATATCCTCCATCCCATAGTCCAGTGCCCATATACCTATCACACATCCTCCTTCCCATAGTCCCGTGCCCATATACATATCCGCCATCCCATAGTCCCGTGCCCATATACCCATCATACATATCCTCCATCCCATAGTCCCGTGCCCATATAGATATCCTCCATCCCATAGTGCCGTTCCCATATACCCATCATACATATCCTCCATCCCATAGTCCGGTGCCCATATACCCATCATACATATCCTCCATCCCATAGTCCCGTGCCCATATACATATCCGCCATCCCATAGTCCCGTGCCCATATACCCATCATACATATCCTCCATCCCATAGTCCCGTGCCCATATACATATCCTCCATCCCATAGTGCCATTCCCATATACCCATCATACATATCCTCCATCCCATAGTCCAGTGCCCATATACCCATCACATCCTCCATCCCATAGTCCCGTGCCCATATACATATCCGCCATCCCATAGTCCCGTGCCCATATACCCGTCATACATATCCTCCATCCCATAGTCCAGTGCCCATATACCTATCACACATCCTCCTTCCCATAGTCCCGTGCCCATATACATATCCGCCATCCCATAGTCCCGTGCCCATATACCCATCATACATATCCTCCATCCCATAGTCCCGTGCCCATATACATATCCTCCATCCCATAGTGCCGTTCCCATATACCCATCATACATATCCTCCATCCCATAGTCCGGTGCCCATATACTCATCACACATCCTCCATCTCATAGTCAACCATTATGACATCATAATGAGTGGTGGCGGGGCTTGCAACCTTTGATGACATCAGCGTCGCCATGGCAACCATTGTGACATCATAATGAGGGGCGGGGCTTGGCGCGCACACACTGCTTCCCCAGTATGCAAATAGGGGCATTGTGACATCACAATGAGGGGCGGGGCTTGACGCACACACACTTTTTTCCCCAGTATGTAGATAGGGGCAAAATTGTTTGGTGAATTGGAACGCGCGGGGTTAAAATTTCGCCTCACAACATAGCTTAGGATGCTCTCGGGGTCCAGACGTGTGACTGTGCCAAATTTTGTGGCTGTAGCTTCGACGGGGCGGATTCCTATCCCGGACATACAAACATACACACACACACACATACACACATACATACACACATACATACACACTTTGAGCTTTATATATTAGATATAAAATATATGTATAGGTATACTGTAGATACTGTATGTATATATATATATATATATATATATATATATATATATATATGAACAACGACAAAGCAAAGTCCAGCAATAACGTGAGCAATCCAGGATGCTGTTAAAAAAATTTTTTTCTTTCTTTTTATTCATAAATCCTTTAAAATGCAATGGTCTAAGCAGTTCAAAACAGCAATAACGCAGGAAAGTAGTGCAGATAGGACTACGCGTTTCAGCGGTAGAACCCGCCTTCTTCACGGTCCAGAATCTAATCTGCTTTCCAAACATGGAACCTTATATACATCCCACTCCCATCAAGGTAATTATAAACATATGTGAGAGACTTAAAAACATGTGCTATAAAAGCAGATCAAACATATAAACTATCCACATATTGATCAGTATACAACATGCATCAAGATTATAAGGAAAGAATTCAACATATTGGAGAAAAGTACATTAGGAATGTCTGATAACCTGACCATAAGATTTAAGGCCCTGTGCACACAGTGCAGACTCCGTGCAGTTCCGCAGCAGATTTGGCCCTGCAGAACCGCAGCAGAAATGCAGCAGAACTGCACGTGATGTACAGTACCATTTAAGGCTATGTAAAACAAAAAAGGCTGTGCAAATGCTGCAGATTTTTCTGCGCAGATCTGGTGCAGAATAAAAGAAGCAGCATATCGCTTCTCCTGTGCGGCTCTGCTGCAGCTCTCCACCTGCTCCATTATAGAAATCTGCAGGCGGAAACTGCAGGGGAAATCCGCACAAAAACTGCACCAAATCTGCTACAAATCTGCACTAAAACTGCACTAAAACTGCAGGCAAAACACAGATCATCTTACCTAAAGATTTAGCAAAATCTGCGCGGAAAATTCCACAGCAGAATCCGCACCGTGTGCACATAGCCCCAGTGGTACAAAAACGTAGAACAATAATATTAACCAGCATTATATAATACAAATATATCAATAGTGCATAATGATATCCAGGCGGTTATTAAAGCCCTGTGGCATGCGAGTCCCCAACTCAAATATCCACCTACTTTCTCTTGCAAGCACTTTTTTATGAAAATCTCCCCCTCTCAATGGTTTTTTTATATGCTCTATGCCCATAAAGGAGAAACCGCGTAAATCCCCATTATGTTTTTTTGAAAAATGTCCAATTTTTTTTAACAGCATCCTGGATTGCTCACGTTATTGCTGGACTTTGCTTTGTCGTTGTTCACATTTGTATGGATGGACTCCTACATCCAGATCCGGGCACAACGGAGTTAACCAGGTCAGCTGAGGTTCCAGGTGGTTCACAGGAGTGAGCTGGTCTACATTGTTGGATATATATATATATATATATATATATATATATATATACAGAATTTTACTTCATAGTTTAGTGTAAATTTTAACCATTATTACCTTTTTTTATTGTTGCACTTCTATTGTTTTCCTGATTTTGACTTAAGCCATGCTTATCTTTGCTTAATAAAAATCACTATTCTAGTGTCATAGTTCACTAGTTATAGAAGCTGCTATTTGATTTACATAAATTACATGAAAACACGTTGATTGATAGATGTTACATGTCAGGATGGAAGATAACTGTATCTTCTTCAGATTACTAAAGGTCATGCACACAGCATAATAGCACATTCATAGACATATTGAAGATAAGGTACACTATAAAACATATGCTTCTGACATGTTTTAAGACATCTATTTTCTGTTTGTCTAAACATATTCCTCTTAAACTGCAATGCATAAGTGCAGTGAAATTATATTAAAGTCATAGAATGTTATTAGCTATGTCACTTCCATTAGCTTTAAGTTCATTACTTTGATATTTAGGTTTACTTCCTGTTTACCAACTGTAAATGTATAATGGTATGGGACACACCAATATTTGTCACATTTCTTAAAAGGTTTCATGGTACACAGTAGTAACAATATTCTGTAAACTAAGCAACAATAGCCATAATTATTAGAAATCAGCGTATTATTTTTTATTGTTTATTATGTTTTGCTTACACAGTGCCATCATATTTCACAGTGCTTTACATACATTACCATCATTTCCTTCAGACGCTGAGGAAGAATTATGGGAGCATAAGCATCAGCTCAAACTCCCTCTTCCTTCATTACTTTCAACTGTTTCTGTGTCCAGGATGCACATACAGTTGAGCCTACAATGACAAACAGGGGTCCTGGTGTTGGCACCGGGCCAACCCGGCTCATGGGCAGGACCCATAGTGACCGCGTGGCAATGCAGGGAGATCGTGTCTCCCTGCTCTGCTGGAAAGTTTAACTGTATCATTGCGCTGTGCATGTCAATACTGTTAAAAGTAGCATAGCTATGGGTGGGCCCCTCAAAGCGTGGGACCCGGGGTGATCACACCCTCTGCCCCCTGCTTTCTATGCTACTTTTGGAGGGTGATAAATGTGTGATGCTTTTGTTCAACGGACACAGCAGTTTATGAAGGAGCAAAGTCTTTATATACACAGGAGGCTTAACTCTTTGTGGTCATGGCATACTATCAGGTGCTATGCTGGGAATTCAATCCAAGTGGGAGACTGTATTCATTAAAACAATCTAGAAATCAAATCCACTTCCATAATTATGTTATGTTATTTAGAACTTTCAATTAGAAAAAAAATAATTAAATTGCACAAGCAAAGTACAATTCTGAACAAAAAATGGCAGGTAGATAACAGTCCAAGTAAAACCCAACATATTTGAGCCATTGCATGTAAAACATGTTCAAATTGTATTCCATTCCATTACATTCATTTTAGTGCCTGTCCAACATATTTTAACAAGCATTAAAAAGAAAAAGGGATCAAAAGCAAAGACTCTTGTTAGAGGTACAGCTTACCTTTGTGTTCAGAGGTTATAGCTGCTTTCTACTGGATTTACATACTTATAAGCACTATTATAATAAAACAAACCCTTCAAAACAGTATCCTTTAATTGAATAATGGAAAACTTTAGATCAAAATGCTATTGCTGTGTTTAAACGTACACTTTGTAAGTGAGAATTTTAGTTTCAACTCATCAGATGTATTTTTAATGTTCCTATTTCTTTATAGCGAAAATAATAAGATGCCTCCCTATCTTATTTGTTGGGGCCTCTTCATGAATGGCTAAAATATTGCAGTTTTTGATGACTGCTCTCCACAGATTAACATTAAAAAGGTTTCCTATTTTTACATAGATAAGAGAAAGAAGAACGTTTGATAAATATACCCAGGGGTGCTAGAACTTGGAAAAAATAGTACTAAATGTTCAATAAAGAACTCTTGACTTCAGCATTTGAGTCTGAGGATTACAAAATCAAGCTACACCATATTATTTAAAGCTATAGTTTTATTTTTACTATCCTTTCCATATGTATTTTGGCTTACATATGCATAGTGTGTAAGCATAATGAGTGTGACATAATAATGTTATCAGGATTGACCTTAACAGCAGACATGACACTGGTAACAATTCATTATTAGTAATCCAAATACCATAACTAGAGTGCAGTCACATTCTGGGCAGATTGAATTGTTTTTAATGGACACCTGCAGTCCTCTAATTTTCTACTGGAGGCGATTGTCAGTTTTGCCTAATAGAAGGAAAGGCCTCCTCCTTCAGAGTTCAGTACACCATATAAGGACAAAACGTGTTTCCTTTAGGACAAACGGCTCACTTATCTTGTAAACTAACTCCAAGGTTGAATTCCTATTATGGGGTAGTAATGAATGTCATCAATCTGTGAGATGAGCCGAGGATTGCGTTTGAGTTGATGTTCCTGAAATTTGCAGTTAACTTCAAATATGAACACTTTAAGAGTCGTTTCGTGGTTTGCAAATAAAAAACTTGCATGGCACCATTTTTCTCTTTCTTCTGTAGCATGTAAACTTATTTGGTTATCAGAGTCCTCTCTCTCCTGTAAATTGTAAGCTGTAATAGTCAGCAAGGTCCTCTCTCTCTTTCTCTCTCCTGTAGAGTGTAAGCTCATTTGGTCATCAGGGTCCTCTCTGTCACTCTCCTGTAAAGTGTAATCGCTTATGGTCAGTAAGGTCCTCTCACTTTCTCACTCTCTCTTATAAAATGTAAGCTCATATGCTAGGGGGGGGTCTCTGTCTCCTTTCCCAAAAATGTATTTTCTGAACAATTACAAGCTTTTCAGTTTTGTGTATTCAATGCAAATCAATACATTTGGAAAGATTGGGCTCAGGCAAGTATTTACAAGTCATAGTGCCATGACTATTTATGTGGTTCTGTTTGGATACAACTTTAAAGTATGTGTCAACTATTATTGTTGATGAACAAATACACTACTGTTCAAAAGTTTAAAGTCACTTAGAAATTTCCTTGTTTTTGAAAGAAATGCACAGTTTTTTTTCCATAGAAGCTAACAATAAAAGATTCAGAAATACACTCTATACATTGTTAATGTGGTAAATAACTATTCTAGCTGCAAACGTCTGGTTTGTAATGCAGTGTCTTCATAGGTGTATAGAGGCCCATTTCCAACAACCATCACTCCAAGTGTTCTTATGATACTTTGTGGTTGCTAACTATGTAAGAAGGCTAATGGATGGCTAGAATACCCTTGAAAACCCTTGTGCAAGTATGTTAGCACAGCTGAAACAGTTTGGCTGATTAGAGAAGCTATAAACCTGACCTTCTTTGAGCTAGTTGAGAATCTGTATCATTATATTTGTTGGTTCCATTAAAATCTCAAAATGGCCAGAAAAAAAGAACTTACATGTGAAACTCCACAGTCTATTCTTGTTCTTAGAAATGAAGGCTATTCCATGCGAGAAATTGCCAAGAAACTGAAGATTTCCTACAACAGTGTGTACTACTCCCTTCAGAGAAGAGCACAAACATGCTCTATTCAGATTAGAAAGAGAAGTGAGATTCCCCGCTGCACAACTACAAGACAAGTACATTAGAGTCTGTAGTTTGAGAAATTGACACCTTACAGGTCCCCAACTGGCAGTTTCATTATATAGTACATGCCAGATGCCAGTGTCAAAGTCAACAGTGAAGAGGCAACTCTGGGATGCTGCCCTTCAAGGCAGAGTGGCAAAGAAAAAGCCGTATCTGAGACTGGCTAATAAAAGGAAAATATTAATATGGGCAAAAGAACACAGACATTGGACAGAGGAAGTTTGGTAAAAAGTTATGGACGGACGAATCCAAGTTTGAGGTGTTTGAATTACACAGTAGAACATTTGTGAGACGCAGAACAACTGAAAAGATGCTGGAACAGTGCCTGACGCCATCTGTCAAGCAGGGTGGAGGTAATGTGATGATCTGGGGTTGCTTTGGTGCTGGTAAAGTGGGAGATTTGTACAAGGTAAAAGGGAATCTGAATAAGGAAGGCTATCACTCCATTTTTCAACGCCATGCCATACCCTGTGGGCAGTGCTTGATTGGAGCCGATTTCATCCTACAACAGGACAATGACCCAAAGCACACCTCCAAATTATGCAAGAACTATTTAGGGAAGAAGCATACAGCTGGTATTCTATCTGTAATGGAGTGGCCAGCGCAGTCATCAGATCTCAACCCCATTGAGCTGTTGTGTGAGCAGCTTGACCGTATGGTACGCAAAAAGTGCCCATCAAGCGAAACCAACTTGTGGGAGGGGCTTCTGGAAGCATAGGGTAAAATTTCTCCAGATTACCTCAGCAAATTAACTGCTAGAATGCCAAAGGTATGCAATGCTGTAGTTGCTGCAAAGGGAGCATTCTTTGATGAAAGTAAAGTTCGAAGGAGAAAATTATTATTTCAAGTAAAAATCTTTTTTTCGAACTTTGTCAATGTCTGGACTAGATTTTAAATTCGTTTGGCAACTCATTTGATTAATAAAAGTATGAGTTTTCATGGAAAACACAATTTCTGGGTGACCCCAAACTTTTGAACGGTAGTGTACACACACAAAATATATATATTTTGTCTTAGTCTTATAAATATATTATATAAGACTAAGGGTGCAGCATCGTGCCAGAAATGCGTCAGGTTTTTTAATTCACTCCTGTTTTTAACTGCACTTTTTTTGCTTGAATAAAGAATAACCATTTTCACCAACCCTGTTGGAGTGCCTGAGAAATTCTTTCCTTCTTTAACTATACAGTATAAAAATACACACATGCATGTTTTGCTCTATATCGGGCTTGAAATCAGAATAAATCTTTTCTGTTTTAGGTCAATTAAGATTACCATAATTATTAATATTTGCTAAATGCCAGAATAATGAGAGAGAAAATGTTTTAAGGTATTTTTATTACTTACTTGAGATCAGGTCTTTGTGATGGCCACTCCAAAACATTGACTTTGTTATCCTTAAGCCACTTTGTTATCATTTGGGAGACCCATTTCCGGCCAAGCTTTAACTTCCTTCCTAGCTGATTTACTGAGATGTTCTTCAGTATTGGAACATAATCTTCTTTTCTCATGATGCCATCTATTTTGTTTAGTGCACCAGTCCTTCCTGCAGCAAAACAGCCCCACAACATGATGCTGCCATCCCGTGTTTCACAGTTGGGGTGGTGTTCTTAGGCTTCCAAGCTTCTCCCTTTTTCCTCCAAACTTAACAATGGTCATTATGCCCAAAAGTTCAATTTTAGTTTCATCAGACCACAGGACATATCTCCAAAAATTAAAGTCTTTGATCCTGTGTGCATTTGCAAACTTTAATCTGGCTTTTTTGTGTTTCTTTTGGAGTAATGGCTTCATCCTGGCAGAGTGGCCTTTCAGCCCATTTTTATACAGTATCGGTTTCACTGTGGATTTTGATACAATCTGATCAGCTTCAGTCATCTTCACAAAGTCTTTTGCTTTTGTCCTGGGGTTGATATGCACATGTCAGACAAAAGCACATTAATCTCTGGGGCACAGAACTGGTCTCATTCCTGAGTAGTATGATGGCTGGACATTCCCATCTTGTTTGTACTCGTGTATAATTGTTTGTACAGATGAACAAGGCACCTTCTGGTATCTTGAAATTCTACCCAAGGATGAGCCAGCCTTGTGCAAGTCCACAAACTTCTTCCTAATATCTTTGCTGATTTCTTTAGACTTTCCCATGATGCCACAAAAAGAAGCAGTGTGTTTCAGGTGTCCATTAAAATACATCCACAGGTGCGTCTCTAATTATCTCAGAAACTTCCAAACACATTACATCAGTGTTTCTCAACTCCACTCCTCAAGACCCACCAACAGGTCAAGTTTTCAGGATATTCTTAGCATTGCACAGGTGATTTCAACACCTGCTCAAGCATTAATTCCATCACCTGTGCAATACTAGGGAAATCCTGAAAGCATGACCTGTTGGTGGGTCTTGAGGACTGGAGATGAGAAACACTGCATTACATCATCATATGTGCAGTACATTGTTTAAAGGCATGGTAATTTTACTGCATGTAAACTTTTGACTTTGCAGTAAGTAATAAAAATGCTTTAAAACATTCTCTCCCTCTCATTATTCTGGCATTTGGCAAATAATTATGGTAATCCTAATTGACCTAAAACAGGAACGGTTTATTATGATTTTATGTTAGATATTGAGAAAAACATGCATATGTGTCTTTTTATATAGTGTACAGTCATATGTTAAAGTTTGGACACCCCTATTAATGTTAACCTTTTTTCTTTACAACAATTTTGGTTTTTGCAACAGCTATTTCAGTTTCATATATCTAATAACTGATGGACTCAGTTATATTTCTGGATTCAAATGAGGTTTATTGTATGAACAGAAAATGTGCAATCTGCATTTAAACAAAATTTGACTGGTGCAAAAGTATGGGCACCCTTATCATTTTCTTGATTTCAACACTCCTAACTACTTTTTACTGACTTCCTGAAGCACTAAATTGGTTTTGTAACCTCATTGAGCTTTGAACTTCATAGCCAGGTGTATCAAATCATGAGAAAAGGTATTTAAGGTGGCCACTTGCAAGTAGTTCTCCTATTTGATTCTCCTATGAAGAGTGGCATCATGGGCTCCTCAAAACAACTCTCAAATGATCTGAAAACAAAGATTATTCAACATAGCTTTTCAGGGGAAGGATACAAAAAGTTGTCTCAGAGATTTAACCTGTCAGTTTCCACTGTGAGGAACATAGTAAGGAAATGGAAGAACACAGGTACAGTTCTTGTTAAGCCCAGAAGTGGCGGGCCAAGAAAAATATCAGAAAGGCAGAGAAGAAGAATGGTGAGAACAGTCAAGGACAATCCACAGACCACCTCCAAAGACCTGCAGCATCATCTTGCTGCAGATGGTGTCACTGTGCATCGGTCAACAATACAGCGCACTTTGCACAAGGAGAAGCTGTATGGGAGAGTGATGCGAAAGAAGCCATTTCTGCAAGCACGCCACAGAGTCGCCTGAGGTATGCAAAAGCACATTTGGACAAGCCAGTTACATTTTGGAAGAAGGTCCTGTGGACTGATGAAGCAAAGATTGAGTTGTTTGGTCATACAAAAAGGCGTTATGCATGGAGGCTAAAAAACACAGCATTCCAAGAAAAACACTTGCTACCCACAGTAAAATTTGGTGGAGGTTCCATCATGCTTTGGGGCTGTGTGGCCAATGCCGGCACTGGGAATCTTGTTAAAGTTGAGGGTCGCATGGATTCAACTCAGTATCAGCAGATTCTTGACAATAACGTGCAAGAATCAGTGACGAAGTTGAAGTTATGCAGGGGATGGATATTTCAGCAAGACAATGACCCAAAACACCGCTCCAAATCCACTCAGGCATTCATGCAGAGGAACAATTACAATGTTCTGGAATGGCCATCCCAGTCCCCAGACCTGAATATCATTGAACATCTGTGGGATGATTTGAAGCGGGCTGTCCATGCTCGGCGACCATCAAACGTAACTGAACTGGAGTTGTTTTGTAAACAGGAATGGTCACAACTACCTTCATCCAGGATCCAGGAACTCATTAATAGCTACAGGAAGCGACTAGAGGCTGTTATTTTTGCAAAAGGAGGATCTACGAAATATTAATGTCACTTTTATGTTGAGGTGCCCATACTTTTGCACCGGTCAAATTTTGTTTAAATGCAAATTGCACATTTTCTGTTAGTACAATAAACCTTATTTGAATCCAGAAATATAACTGAGTCCATCAATTATTAGATATATGAAACTGAAATAGCTGTTGCAAAAACCAAAATTGTTATAAAGAAAAAAGGTTAACATTAATAGGGTGCCCAAACTTTAACATATGACTGTATGTAAACTTCTGGTTTCAACTGTATAACCATTGTGTATATACAGTATAGTGTATTGTCTAGTGTGCCCTTGGACTGCTCTTATCTCAAGTCACGAATCCACATGTCTGTTTCTCGGCCTAATCTCACATGCTAATGAGGTCAGTTTACTGGCCCGATGTAACCCTCTTAACGGACTAGGCGTATAGCAAACGAGGAACTGGTGGCAGTCTTACCAAGCTAAGCAAGTGGGGAAATCTTACCATGGGATCTCGCTGATGTAATACTGATGTCAGGTAGAGTGGAGAGGTCCCTTTTACACATTAGGCTAAAGTTGGTTGAATTTGATGATATTGGATCTCTAATAGAGAATGCAGGAGTGCTCAGCAAATTAAAGCTTCTGGCATCATATTATGCAACACTTTAAAGGCATTATAATTGAATACAAAATCTAAACTCCAGGTCTTTGGGAGAAAACCAGAGTACCCAGTGAAGAACATACAAACTAATTGCAGATGTCCTTGGTGGGATTTGAACTCTGGACCACAGCGCTGCAAAGCAGCAGTGCTGACCAGTGAGCCATTGATAGTTGTTAAGCCACCAGCTATCTATGGTGTATGGGGCTCTTAATGTAAGCTTGTGATAATAGTGTTATATGTTATTGAGAGTGCCTCAAATGTATATGTTAAAGAGGACAAAAAAGTTTGTCAACTCGGGTCTTTGGGAGATATCCTAGTTAAATAACATTTACAGAAATCTTCCAACAATGTATATACATACATTCCTACAACAGAGTCATCATAACTATTGGCCTGAGAATGGCTCTATCATTAATCACATACCATGATAAAGACAGGCAAATAATAAAATATTGATACAAAATTCCTAAATAACTGATGTAGAGCAAGAACACAAATCATTTCTGCTGATTGATACAGTGTTTATGTTTGATCTGAACAGTTCACACAATTAGCAAATTTATGCTATGTGTATCTTAATTTTTTTTGTTTGCTCGGAGATTAAGTAATCAAAGTCATGCTGTGTGTATATTGATACCATGGAAATACAATCATTTTCACTGTTGATTACGTTGCATTTTATTTCTATATTGGTGGTATGTGAGATGCACAAAATCTAAATGTAACTAAGCGCGTCCCTGATAGAGTGCATCTGCACTCCACTGACCAAAGTGACGAGATGTAACCAAGCGCGTCTCTGGTAACTATGGGTGGAGCAGTAGTGACGTGGTGTAACTGAGCGTGTCCCTGGTAACAACCTTTGGAGCGCTTGTGTTACCTGCTCCACGGAAGTGACGCGATGTAACCAAGCGCGTCTCTGGTAACTATGGGTGGAGCAGTAGTGACGCGACGTAACTGAGCGCGTTCTTGGTAACAACACATGGGGTGTTTGTGTTTATCCTAAGACCAGAAGTGACGTGATGGAATTGTTGCATCCCGGAAACAGGATGTGAATGCGGCGTTCCCTTGAGAGACATGCGGCGTTCACCTGAGAGACATACTATAATGGTGGCTCTTGATGCATAATCTAATATCAGGATTAAACAATTCGTGGTGCAAAATTACAAAAAAATGTTTTATTTATCACATGCACAAACAAATGGTAAAAGATAGCAGCAAAGTTGCAAACATCAAAATGACTGACAGGAAGGACTGGAAGAGGAAAGTGCAAATAAAACATGTGCACCAATGCTACAGCTCATCGCAATGAGTCTTGCCCATGATAAATAGTAATAACCTAGCCCTGAGAATGCATATATTATAGGTAAGGTCAGATCACCATTGGGATGAACGGCAGCAGGGGCTAAGATGACAGAGCCACCCAAAAGAGGAAGGAAAACACTACTAAGCCATAATAGGCATACCGCAATGTAGTTAGGGTGGATTACCACAGAGTGCACATGTAGCCAGGTCCAGGAGGCGACCCCCGACACACGTTTTGCGCACACACCGGGCGCTTTCTCAACCTCCTTGATTTCCTTCTTCTTTTGGGTGGCTCTGTCATCTTAGCCCCTGCTGCCATTCATCCCAATGGTGATCTGCCCTTACCTATAATATATGCACTCTCAGGGCTAGGTTATTACTATTTATCATGGGCAAAACTCATTGCGATGAGCTGTAGCATTGGTGCACATGTTTTATTTGCACTTTCCCCTTCCAGTCCTTCCTGTCTGGCATTTTGATGTTTGCAACTTTGCTGCTATCTTTTACCATTTGTTTGTGCATGTGATAAATAAAAAAAATTGTAATTTTGCACCACGAATTGTTTAATCCTTTACTCCTTTGATTCTCCTTGGTCCTAAGTATGTATGGAGAGTAATTCTTACTATGATGGCGGTTTATATGCTCAGGTTACCGCCTTTCTTTTTTATTATAATGTTGGGTGCTGCTGTTTATCTCATAATCAAATATCAGTTGAGGCATATTATGGGGATCTTTTTACCTATCCATACTTCTTTAACAGGATTTAATGATCGGAGTTATGCTAATGATTATTGAACAGGTATTTCTGACTCTGCTTGTTGTTTAAGAGAGGTGGTGATGATTCATTGCGCCACTACCTCTTGCCTCATATGGAAGAACATGCTGCTCAAGCTTTTTCCGACAGGTGTCATTCCCCCGATGAATCAAATGTTTGCAGAAATGCGTCGGGAGGCACCCAGGGTCAGTCCAGGGCTGGCTAGACATAGAGTCAGCTGTGGACTGCCCTTGTAAGGGCAGGGGTCTTTGGGGACCAGGGTCAGTCAAAATAACAGGGACTGACAGGGATAAGGACTGAACTCCAGACTCTCTTCTGTTTATAGGAGAAATGAATTATAAGAAAGTGAACATCGACAAATGGTGAGATTGTTTCTTTTTCTCCATAACTATATATATGTAAATTTTCCCTCCTGAACAGGAGTCTTTGGGTAATTAAATGTGCCTATTTTTAAAAAATTCTCCTACAATTATGGTATGAATTTCTTAATTAAGGAGTTTTTTTTAAAATTGCCTAAGGGCTAGGTATCTCAAGCAGGGAACCCCTCTTTCATTGGCTTATTCTACATGGTGTTTTTTGGATATTTACACTTGTTTTTATAGAGGTGGTTGCCTCTTTTTATAGAACTAAACAGTAAAGTTTAAGTTTTAAAATCACTTTTCTTTGGCTATTTTTGCAAATATTTTTGTGGTATATTTGTTGAATTTGTAATTATAAAAAATTCTTTGGCTAATTTTCTTATGTGTATCTTTTTTTTTTTTAGTTTCTTCGGAGATTGAGTAATCAAAATCATGCTGTGTGTATATTGATACCAAGGAAATACAATCATTTTCACTGTTGATTACATTACATTTTATTTTTATATTGGTAGTATGTGAGATGCACAAAATCTAAATGTAATGGTACTATTGATGTTCTCAAAATGAATGATTCTGGTTCTTTCCATAATTTCCTGTTGTAAACTACCGTTCAAAATTTTGAGGTCACCCTCAACAACTTTGTGTTTTCCATGAAAATGCATACTTTTATTAATCAAATGAGTTGCCAAATGAATTTAAAATCTAGTCCAGACATTGACAAGGTTCTAAAAAAAGATTTTTATTTGAAATAATAATTTTCTCCTTCAAACTTTGCTTTTGTCAAAGAATGCACCCTTTGCAGCAATTACAGCATTGTAGACCTTTGGCATTCTAGCAGTTAATTTGCTGAGGTAATCTGGAGAAATTTCACCCTATGCTTCCAGAAACCCCTCCCACAAGTTGGGGAAAACTAGAACAACATGGGAAGGGAAGCAAAAGACCAGAAAAAGCCATACACCTGACAAATGCTATTGAAAACTCTGCTATTAGAAGTGGAAAGGAAGAACAAAGACGAAAGAATCTAATTAATAAAAATATTGGAGAAAGAGAAACCATTCACAAACTAAAATGTTTCTATACTAATGCACAAAGCATGGGCAACAAACAAGGAGAATTGGAACTACTAACACAGGAAAAGAAATATGATGTCATTGGAATCACTGAAACTTGGTGGGACAATACACATGATTGGAATACAAGACTAGAAGGATACAACTTATTTGCAAGAAACAGACTTGATAAACGAGGAGGGGGTGTCGCATTGTATGTTAGAAACGCGTATATCTGCACAGAGATTGAAGCTTCAGAGACTGGGAGTTCTGTGGAAACTGTTTGGGTAAGAATACAAGGACAGAACAATGGAAAGGACACCATTGTAGGCATTTACTACAGGCCGCCTGTGCAAGCTGAAGATATGGATGAACTCTTTATGCATCAAATGGCCAAGTTCTCCAAAAAATATGACATAGTTGTCATGGGAGATTTCAACTATCCAGACAATTGTTGGGAATCTCTCTCAGGCAAAACTAACAGGTCAAGGAAATTCTTATCCTCTCTTGCTGACAACTTTATCTTCCAAAAGGTAGGGGAGAAAACAAGGGGAACTGCTACCTTGGATCTAATCCTTATAAACAGGGAGGAAATGGTTGAGGAGGTAAAAGTGGCTGGAACCCTAGGAGGTAGCGACCATGCTATTTTAGAATTTTGGATAACTAGAGGCGGAAGACCTGTGAAGACTCAGACGTCAAGGTTAGATTTCAGAAAGGCAGATTTTAAGGGATTCAGAAAGTTAATTGGAGGGATCCAATGGCTGGATATCCTTAAAGACAAAAATGTCCAGGAAGGATGGGAAATCTTGAAAAATGAAATTCTCAAAGCACAGTTGTTAACAATTCTGAAAAGAGGGAAGAATAGGAAGCATTTAAGGAAACCAGGATGGATGAACACAGAACTTAAGCACATGCTAAAAAGGAAGAAAAAAATGTTTATAAAATGGAAAGAGGGAGGCATATCTAAAGAAGAATATAATGTTGTCTGCAGAACCTGCAGGGCACAAATCAGATTAGCTAAAGCTGAAAATGAATTGAGGCTTGCAAGAGATGTCAAAAGCAATAATAAAGGATTTTGGGGATATGTCAAAAGTAAAAGAAAAGTCAAAGATGCTATAGGATTTTTACAGGATGAAAATGATGAAATGGTAAGACAGGATGTTGAGAAGGCTGAACTTTTAAATTCCTGTTTTGCATCTGTTTTCTCTCAGAAAGGAAATGTAACATCAACTGTTATTCACTGTCCTATTAAGGGAATAGAAGAATCCAGGATATCTGTAAACAGAAAGATAGTGAGGAAACACTTAGCTAACCTAAATGAATTCAAGTCTCCAGGTCCAGATGAATTACACCCCAGAGTACTGAAGGAGATAGCAGAAGAAATTTTGAACCCCTCTCCATAATCTTTGAAAATTCTTGGAGAACAGGAGAAGTGCCAGAAGACTGGAGAAGAGCAAATGTTGTTCCTATCTTCAAAAAGGGGAAGAAGGTGGACCCAGGCAACTATAGGCCGGTGAGTCTGACTTCTATACCAGGAAAGATCTTTGAACAAATTATTAAACAACATGTATGTCAATACCTGGATAAGAATGAAGTGATCAAACAGAGTCAGCATGGGTTTGTAACTAATAAGTCATGTCAGACTAATTTAATTTCCTTCTATGACGGAATCACTGATTGGGTGGATCAAGGAAATGCTGTAGATATAGTATATCTTGACTTCAGCAAAGCATTTGACAAAGTCTCTCATACAATCCTTATTGAAAAAATGACTAAGTATGGAATGGACAAGGCAACTGTTAGGTGGATTCATAACTGGCTTAGTGATCGGACCCAAAGAGTGGTCGTAAATGGCTGCACATCCAGTTGGAAGAATGTCTCAAGTGGGGTACCACAGGGCTCTGTCCTGGGCCCTGTATTGTTCAACATCTTTATCAACAATTTAGATGAAGGAATTGAGGGTAAACTGATTAAATTTGCTGATGACACAAAGCTAGGAGGGATAGCTAATACTAGAGAAGAGAGAGAGAGGATTCAAAAAGATTTAAATAAACTGGAGAAGTGGGCAGCAACTAACAGAATGGTTTTTAACAGGGAGAAATGCAAAGTACTACATCTGGGCAATAAAAATGAAAAAAGCATATATAGAATGGGAGAAATAGGGCTAAGTGACAGCACATGTGAAAAAGACTTGGGTATACTAATAGATCACAGACTGAATACGAGTCAACAGTGTGATGCAGCAGCAAAAAAGGCAAATGCAATTCTAGGATGTATTAACAGAAGCATACAGTCTAGATCACGTGAAGTCATTATTTCCCTCTACTCCTCTTTGGTCAGACCTCATCTGGAATATTGTGTCCAGTTTTGGGCACCACATTTTAAAAAAGACATCAACAAACTGGAGCAAGTTCAGAAAAGAGCGACCAGAGTGGTGACCGGTCTGCAAACCCTGTCTTATGAGGAAAGGTTGCAGGATTTGGGAATGTTTAGTTTGCAAAAGAGAAGACTGAGAGGAGACTTAATAGCTGTCTACAAATATCTAAAGGGCTGTCACATTGTAGAAGGATCAACTTTATTCTCATTTGCACAAGGAAAGACTAGAAGCAATGGGATGAAACTGAATGGGAGGAGACACAGATTAGATATTAGAAAAAACTTTTTGACAGTTAGAGTGATCAATGAGTGGAACAGGCTGCCACGAGAAGTGGTGAGTTCTCCTTCAATGGAAGTCTTCAAACAGAGGCTGGACAGACATCTGACTGGGATGATTTAGCGAATCCTGCTTTGAGCAGGGGGTTGGACCAGATGGCCCAGGAGGTCCCTTCCAACTCTACGATTCTATGATTCTATGATTTGGCTTGATAGACACTTTTTGCATACCATACGGTCAAGCTGCTCCCACAACAGCTCAATGGGGTTGAGATCTGGTGACTACACTGGCCACTCCATTACAGATAGAATACTAACTGCCTGCTTCTTCCCTAAATAGTTCTTGCATAATTTGGAGGTTTGCTGTGGGTCACTGACCTGTTGTAGGATGAAATTGGCTCCAATCAGATATGGCCTTTTCTTTGCCACTCTGCCCTGAATGCCAGCATCCCAGAGTCACCTCTTCACTGTAGGTAGACATTGACACTGGCGTTTTGCGTGTACTATTTAATGATGCTGCCAGTTGAGGACTTGTGAGGTGTTGATTTCTCAAACTACAGACTCTAATGTACTTGTCTTGTTGGTCAGTTGTGCAGTGGGGCCTCCCACTTCCCTTTCTACTCTGTTTAGAGCCTGCTTGTGCTCTCCTCTGAAGGGAGTAGTATGCACCATTGTAGGAAATCTTCAGTATTTTTGCAGTTTCTTGCGTGGAATAGCCTTCATTTTTAAGAACAAGAATAGACTGTCATGTTTCGCATGAAAGTTCTTTTTTTCTGGCCATTTTGAGAGTTTAATGGATCCAACAAATGTAATGCTCCAGATTCTCAACTAGCTCAAAAGAAGGTCAGGTTTATAGCTTCTCTAATCAGCCTAACTGTTTTCAGCTGTGCTAACATACTTGCACAAGTGTTTTGAAGGGTATTCTAACCATCCATTAGCCTTCTTACACATTTAGCAAACACAAAGTATCATAAGAACACTGGAGTGATGGTTGTTGGAAATAGGCCTCTATACACCTATGAAGATATTGCATTACAAACCAGACGTTTGCAGCTAGAATAGTCGTTTACCACATTAACAATGTATAGAGTGTATTTCTGAATCATTTAATGTTAACTTCATTGAAAAAAAAATGGGCTTTTCTTTAAAAAATAAGGAAATTTCTAAGTGACCCTAAACTTGTATATAATAATAAACAGCAGATACACATAGTGACCTTTATATAATAATATTCAGGGGTTGGACAAAATAATGGAAATACCTAACATTTTGGCATCATAATCTTCGAACATGTTATAAACATGCAAACCGTGACATGGTAATGTTTTGTAGTTGATTATTTGTGTTATGTGATATGTGTATGTAAATTGACTGTTTGTTTTGAAGAATTGTAAGAACATTTATGAAAACCTGATACCAATGGCAGACCTCTCGGATTTTCAAAGAGGCCAAATTGTTGGTGCTCGTATGGCAGGCGCTAGTGTAACAGAAAGTGCCCTAATGCATGGCGTGTCAAGAGGTACTGTCTCCAAAGTAATGACTGCGTTTGAAAGAGAAGGAAAAACATCTGCAGCAAAGCACAGGTCCGGCCGAAAGTCAAAGTTGACTGAGAGAGACTGTCGGACTCTAACGCGAATTGTGAGAGAGGATCGCAAGACCACGGCTCCGAAAATCACTGCTGAGCTCAATGAACACCTACAGAACCCAGTTTCCATGAAAACTGTTCGTCAGGAGCTGCACAAATCTGGATTCCACGGAAGAGCTGCCATTCGAAAAACGCTGCTATCAATGACAAATGTTTCCAAGCTTTTAGAGTGGTGTAGAAACCTCCAGAATTGGTCCCTCGAGCAGTGGAAACGTGATATTCTCAGACGAATCATCGTTTACCCTATTTCCGACCTCCGGCCAAGTGTACGTTTGGAGACAGCCGAAAGAAGCATTCCATCCAGACTGCCTTCTCCCAACCGTAAAACATGGCGGAGGTTCTTTGATGATCTGGGGTGCTATTTCGTGGAGATCCGCCGGGCCAATGATATCCCTTCATGGAAGAATTAACAGCCCCGATTATTTAGGCATTTTGGACGACCAAGTGCATCCTATGCGCGTGCGCTTGCGCACCCGACGGGGACCCCTGAGGGACCGCCGTACCGGAGGGAGTGATGTCGGGGCCGAAGCCCCGCCTCCTGGTGAGCGCGGCATAACACATCCTCTGTATCTAGCTATCGCCCTATATCACTTCTCCCCTACGCCTCCAAGCTACTGGAACAACACGTCTACCTTGAACTGTCCTCCCATCTCTCTTCTTGCTCCCTCTTCGACCGCTTACAATCTGGCTTCCGGTCACACCACTCCACTGAAACTGCCCTTACTAAGGTCACCAATGACCTCTTAACCGCAAGAGCAAGCGACACTATGTCCTCCTCCTCCTGGACCTGTCGGCTGCCTTTGACACAGTGGACCATTCCCTATTATTACAGACCCTCTCATCCCTCGGCATCACAGACTTGGCCCTATCCTGGATCTCATCATACCTAACAGACCGGACATTCAGCGTCTCCCACTCACACACCACCTCCTCACCTCGCCCCTATTTGTCAGAGTCCCACAAGGTTCAGTCCTTGGGCCCCTGCTGTTCTCTATTTACACCTTTGGCCTGGGACAGCTCATAGAATCTCATGGCTTTCAGTATCATCTCTATGCTGATGACACACAGATCTACATCTCTGGACCAGATATCACCTCCCTACTAACCAGAATCCCTCAATGTCTGTCCACTATTTCATCCTTCTTCTCCGCTAGATTTCTGAAACTCAACATGGACAAAACAGAATTCATCATGTTTCCCCCATCTCACGTGACCCCCCCTACGAACCTATCAATTACAGTAAATGACTGCCCACTCTCCCCAGTCCCACAAGCTCGCTGCCTCGGAGTAATCCTTGATGCTAATCTCTCCTTCAAACCACATATCCAAGCCCTTTCCACTTCCTGCCGACTTTAACTCAAAAATATTTCACGAATCCGTTCATTCCTCACCCAAGAATCTGCAAAAACCCTAGTCCATGCCCTCATCATCTCTCGCCTTGACTACTGCAACCTCCTGCTCTGTGGCCTCCCCTCAAACACTCTCGCACCCCTCCAATCTATTCTAAACTCTGCTGCCCGACTAATCCACCTGTCCCCCCACTATTCCCCAGCATCTCCCCTCTTTCAATCACTTCACTGGCTCCCAATTGCCCAGAGACTCCATTACAAAACCCTAACCATGACATACAAAGCCATCCACAACCTGTCTCCTCCATACATCTGTGACCTCGTCTCCCGGTACTTTTCTGCACGCAACCTCCGATCCTCACAAGATCTCCTTCTCTACTCCCCTCTTATCTCCTCTTCCCACAATCGCATACAAGATTTCTCTTGCGCATCACCCCTACTCTGGAACTCTCTACCACAACATATCAGACTCTCACCTACCATCAAAACCTTCAAAAAGAGCCTGAAGACCCACCTCTTCCGACAAGCCTACAACCTGCAGTAACCACCGATCGACCAAACCGCTGCACGACCAGCTCTACCCTCGCCTACTGTATTATCACCCATCCCTTGTAGATTGTGAGCCCTCGCGGGCAGGGTCCTCTCTCCTCCTGTACCAGTTATGATTTGTATTGTTTAAGATTATTGTACTTGTTTTTATGTATACCCCTCCTTACCTGTAAAGTGCCATGGAATAAATGGCGCTATAACAATAAATAATAATAATAATAATAATAATAATAATAATCCTATGGTTCAAGCACTGTTCCCGTAAGGGAACACCATCTTTCAGGATGATAATGCACCAATTCATACAGCTAGAATCGTTAAAGCATGGCACGAGGAACATTGTAATGAAATTGAGCATCTCATCTGGCCCCCACAATCCCCAGACCTCAACATTATTGAGCATTTGTGGTCGATTTTAGAGATTCAAGTTAGACGTCGATTTCCGCCGCCATCGTCGCTCAAAGAACTGGAGGGTGTTTTAACTGAAAAATGGGCTGCAATTCCTTTGGAAACAATTCACACCTTGTATGAATCCATACCTCGGAGAATTGAGGCTGTAATCGCCGCAAAAGGTGGACCTATACCATATTAAACTAACTTTTGTTGACGTTTCCAGGTGTTTCCATTATTTTGTTCAACCCCTGTATATATTATTATATACAGTATTTTATATTTTCGGACTATAAGACGCACCGGACTATAAGATGCACTCAAGTTTTAGAGGTGTAAAATAGGGAAATAAATATTTGAAGTAAAAAATGTGGTAAGCTATTTAATACAATAAATAACATACTATTATATGTAGTGTTATTATATTTAATAGTATGTTATTATGTTGGAAGCTACTGGTAGAAGATGGTGCTGTGGATCCAGTGTGGTGTCTGTAAAGAATTATATTTAGATGCCGGAGTATAAGAATGGGAGCACAGGGCTTGTATTTAAAACACCACTCCAGCACAGAAAAATAGCACTGGATTGCTGCTTTAATATCCCATGGGAGAACTGTAACTCCCAGCATGTCCTGCAGATCCTGTGGCATGCTGGGAGTTATAGTTCACCACAGGAGTGGCAGAAGGCTTTTTATATGTTGTAATTAATACACTTTTAATTCTTAGTTGTACAGGATGTGCTCACATCAGTGCAGGTCCTGCAGCCAGCTAGCTAGCCATGCTAGAAAACTGAAAGTATCTCTCTCTCTTCAACTTACAGGATCTGTTGTGAGGTAATGAAGGGCTGGAGCATCACATGACTGCATAGAGCCCTCCCTCTTATTACCTCACCACAGTCGTGTAAGGAAGCTGCATTGAATCTATAGTGTCTGCAATACTTGTGGTGACATAATGAAGAGGGAGGGCTCTGTGCTGTCATGTAATGCTCTAGCCCGCCCTCTTCATTACCTCACCACAGGTCCTATAATGATGGGAGCACTGTGCTGTCAGGTATGCGACTACTTCGATCTCCTGTGGTACCCTGCTGCTCCTGCCACCTCCTTCTCCACTGGACACATGATCTCCCCAGCCACTGCAGGAATCCGACACTGGGGAAACTATGTGGGTCTGCTGTTTAAGTGAAGGAATACTTATTTTCTCCTCTCTGCTCACTGCTTGATGCTGACAGATGGGCAGGGAAGAGGCTAATGATTATTCTTTCACTTTTAAGCATCGGGACCACGTGGTTTCCCCAGCGCTGGATTCCTGCAGCGGCGACATTTTCCTGCCTCGGCGACGTTTTCCTGCCTCCTGTGAGTGCAATCCCACAATTGACCGTAAGATGCACCCCACACTTTCCTCCCAAATTTGAAGGAAAAAAAGTGTGTCTGAGGGTATGTGCACACATTGCGGATTTGCCGGTGGAATTTTCGGCGCGGATTCTTCTCTTGGCAGAAAATGCAGTACAAATCCACGCATTTTTGATGCGTATTTGATGCAGATTTTTATGCATTTTTTCCATGCGGATTTGTATGTGTTTTTGTAAGCTAAATAAAGATATATTATTCAACAAAATAAAATTGTGATGTAATTTCCTTGTCCAACCTCTGCTTTTACATACTCCATTGAAGACCATAAAATCATTACATACCATGTTCACATGTTTACACACACAAAACAAATATAAGTGAATTATATATAATATATATTATAGATAATACCAAGACCGATGTTTAGTAATGAACATAATAAAATGGTACATAAAGAGTTAAATTAAGACACACACACGCACAATCTGCGTGAAGCGCGATATCTGTGTAATTTGAAATAAAATGGAAAAAAAAAATTGTGTGGGCTCACGCGTAATTTTCTTAATCAACATAGGGAAAGCCAGCGACTGGGGGCAGATGTTTAAAGCCTGGGAAGGGGGTAATACCCATGGACCTTGCCCATCCCACTTGTCCAACCCACGACTTAGTAATGGAGAGGTGTTAATAAGACACCTATCCATTACTAATCCTATAGTAGTTGTATGTAAATAAAGACACAGCCAGAATAAAGTATTTTAATGAAATAAAGCATAACAGTTTGCTGTTTTTATTATTACTCCTAATCCATGTGAATCCCTCGATCTCCTGCAAAAGAAAAAAAAATCATAAACCAACACAAATACTGCTTATTCCGATGTAATCCATTTAATATTTGTGTTGGTTTATTTTATTTTTTTGCAGGCGATCGAGGGCGTCGGGGACTAGCTGTTTGAGTATGAATTTTTTTTTGTTTTTTTTTAACTAGTAGTCCCATTGGACAATGCCTACCTGCACACACCCACCCGCAGACCACCCGTAAACATACCTCCTATCACAGCTGAGTGCTCCCAATGTCTTTTGACAGCATGGGAACCACTGTTCTCTGGCTGGGATGATTTCACCGCAGATCAGAAGCTGTGTTTGCTGTGCTGTCATGCATATGTCACAAGGTTAGAGGAGGCTGGGTTTTTATAAAGCTGAAAAATTTGCATCACCTTTCCTAAATGTAATAGTAAACAAGCTTTAACCCTAAGGGTGTTTGCACACGTTGCACATTTTTTCTGCATAAAAATCCGCATTGCTTGGCAGAAACCGCAGGGTTAAACGCATGGTGTTCCTGCGGTTTCCTATCCTTTGTCCAGCAGAATTGATGCAGATTCTTGTGCGGTTTGGGCTGTGCGGATTGTGGAAAGAGAGAGAGAGAGAGAGAGGGAGAGAGAGAGAATATTTTGTACCGGAACTAAAACTGCAGAAGCGGTTCCGCAAAAAAGAAGTGACATGCTGCGGAAAATAAACTGCAGCAAATCTGCACGGAATTTTCCGCAGCATGTGCACAGCGGTTTTGGTTTTCTATAGGTTTACATGGTACTGTAAACCGCATGGAAACTGCTGCAGATCCGCAGGACCAAATCCGCTGCGGAATCGCAGCACAAACCGCAACAAAAACCGCAAAGTGTGCACACACCCTAACAGGCTAATTAAGATCTGAAACCTTGTTCAAAGATATCTGAGCACCTACATTGTAATTTTTAAAATGTAAACAATGGCAAAATATATGGGTTTTTTTCTATCCCATAACTGGCCAATAATAGCTGTGTGTCTTAGTCAGGATCTACCTTTGACAGTTGTGGGTTGAGCTGAGCTCTACCCATGACAAGCTGCTAAATGCCTGTGTCAACCACTCTTCCCAAGTCCATAAATATACTATCTATCAAAATATTAAGTTAAACTGATCGGATATTAAGTAAAGAGAAAAAAATCTAAACTCCAAAATTGAGATTTTTTGGTTGCTACAATGCTGCAAAAACTACAGTTAGAAGAAATAAAAATGTCATATCTCTCATATTTCCTAATTTTTTAGTACACTATGTGGTAAAACGAATGGAGTCATGCAAAAGTCTAACTTGCCCTGCAAAAAAAAAAGCCCTTGTATGTCTGAATACAGAAAGGTAAAAAGTTATGGCTCTTGGAAAAAGGGAGGAAAAAATGAAAACGTAAAATCGGCAATTGGTCACGTCCCGAAGGGGTCAAGAATTCTTATTGCGTTTGTACCTTGGGTACTTTTATAATCTGTTTTAGATTATTAAGTTTTAATTTACCGGAATAAAACCTGATGTTTTTATTACCTGTGAGCTGGAATAATTTTAATTTTTTCTGTTCAGTAAAAATGCTTAGTGAGAGCAGACTCCATGCACCATTGAACCAACACCATACAAAGGTTGGTGAGCAATGTTGATTTTTGCCATTTACACTAAGGCTTATGGCACGTGTACCTGTATAACTTTTGTAGAATACAACCTTTAACTATTTTCCTGTACTTATGCTTTACTAGTTACAGTACCATGTATATACAAATGGTGCACATTATTGTAGTTATACCATAGCTCTTATGGTTGTCAGCTGAAAATATTATTATTTTGCACAAACATACAGGCACCAGAATAATTCACTCTTTTGCCATTCCAGCTCACAGTTAAGTTGAGTTTGCTATTTTCGTATGTACAGTAAACAACAATGGAAATGACTACGTTTGTGGTTGGCTCTCTATTAGGAACAGGGAGTTACACACCGCTTGTTGTCATGATACTTTGAAGTTCTGCTGTTCAAATCCCACCTCCAAAATCAGCTTTTTCTGGCATTTAACATTGATATTTAAAACGAACCTGTCAAATGATTCATGTTCACCGAATCACTGGATGCAAGACTGCATGAATCAGACTCTGTCTGCAGTATTATTATTACCCTTTGCATGTGAAAGGGGTATACTTGATAAAAAAAACAGGTACAGTTATCTTGAACAATATGTCACCAACTGATACAGGAGAAGAGTCAGCCCTGTATAAGTTAGTTTTGTCTGAAATGCAGAAAGCATTTCAGGGTAAACCATACAGTGCTGCAATAATGCTGCCTAAAGGGCCTGTCACACTAAGTGATATCGCTAGCAATATCGCTATAACGTCACTGGTTTTTGTGACGTTATAGCGATAATGCTAGCGATATCACTATGTGATCACTACCTCCGACCGCTCCCCCGCTGGTTATCGCTGATCACGCGAGAACGTCCTGGAGCGTTTATCGTCGTCAGCTTCCTGCTGGGCTTCCTGCTGTGGAGACGAGCGACGCGTGGACGCGGGCGGGAGGACGTCAGGATCGCCTCATCTGACAGGTAAGTAGCGACCCCCGACCCCTGCGATGTCGCTGGTGAGATCTGCTTCTGTGGCAGCTCACTAGCGACCACTTAGCGATGCACCAGCGATCCTGACCGCATCATATCGCTGGTCAGGATCGCTGGTGCATCGCTAAGTGTGACAGTACCTTAAGTCTGATTCATGCTGCCCGTGCTTCAGGAAGCAACAATCAGATTCAGGTACATGTAAAAATGTAATGATGGGGAGAGCCCTTGGCTGTTCCATAAGTGTCTTAGATGCTGCATAGTATTGATGCTGCGTTCTCAAAATTATAAAGGGCCTACAGTCAAATATAAATCACATAACTATATACAGGGTCACTTGTTTTATGTGTACTCACGAGTGTTTGCTGTTTTTGGCCGTTGCTTGCTCGTGAAGAATGTCATCTCACTAGTTTCTGGTTTGTGTCCAGCATTTAAAAATATTATTCTGAGACTGAATAATCTTTCATCTAATTGTTATAATAATAAGTAATACTCTGCATTTTGTGATTTAGGAAATGCATTTTTGTTTTCCTACTGCATGCTTATCAACAGTCACTTGAACTCAAGTGACAATTCTACCTATGCTGATAAATGCAAGCACATAAATCTTATGGGGCTCTTTCTAAACACTTATATGCCCCAATGACTTTGTTCTTTCAAGAAATGCCTCCAAAACTGGCAGAAACATCCAGACTGTGCTGGAAACAAAGGTCCTGTTGTATTGTGAAGATATTCATAACAACTTTTATGGAAGACAGAGTGTACAAGTTCACAGTTGTAGCGATAACATGGCACTCTGCACTGTTTGGTTTGTTTATACTGGCAAAGATCGCTGTAGCTGAGAATGACAGAGTCATATAGAAATTTGCTATTTGAGCTGAAATTTACACACTTTAAGTGATGAACTAAACAGGCTTGTGTTTTCTTTTTCTTACTCAAAAAGTGCAAGGTTACACAATGCAGACGGTTTTCATTTTTTCCCATAAATGTACAGATTCCTAGGATATAAATGACTGAATTCATCACCAATTCATCAGGGACGCTGAGCTATGCAGTTCTGTTTACAGTGGCAGAAAGTTAATATAAATTTTCATCAGAAGGGGAAGTTTACACATATGATTCTATTTGTCCTTCATTATTAGCACCTGAGTCTAGGCTGGAACGCATAATTGTCTACAGGCACAGGCCAAATAGATGCAAGGGAAAGGCAAATAAGCACACCAAAAATAATTTTATGGTTGTCTGTTACAATTCTCTCCCCGGGATTCTTAATCTAGAAAATCAATAAACAACGGGAGTGAAACTCTTCTCTTATTCTCAGGCATGGCTCTTGCTGAAATAACACCAGGAATACTGCTGCCTGTTTTTACTTTACTTCTTCTCAAAGCAATGCAAACAGCTAATCTCTGGGTGTAAATGCTAAATGATACACTAATTGTATCTTTGTAAATGACTTTTCCAAGATCTAATTGGCTAAAACTTGTAGCAAATGTTGAAATGAGATGTGTTGATGTGTTACTACCATACAGGTCTGGGAAAGATATTGCTAATAATAAGCATGTGCTTTTCTTAGTTGTAGTGGAGTTCTATATTTTTTATAAAAATCTAACAAGTTGCAGTTGTAGTAAAAAAAAATATTAGTAAAAGTGCTTCATATAGTATTTTGCAAATTAAACCTTAATAAACTAAAGATGACTTAAATATTCTATTAATAAATTCTATATCCCATGATGCCATCAATTCATAATGGACTACAGTACAACGGCATATGTTGCAATATGATGGCCATTATTATACTGGACAAAATATCATGCTGCATTACATAGTTTTGGAGAAATTTGTGACTAAGCCTCGTTGTTAGGCGTCAGGTTCCTGCAACTGCACAGCAGGAATCCAGAGCCTCGCATTCAGCGGTCTCCCATTCTTCACTGACCACTCAGGAGCTTGCACAGCAACCCCAGCGTTCCAGACACCCTGCTCAGACCAGCTCTGTTGGTCTGGCTGTTGCTACCACCTCTGGGCCAGCAGTAGCAGCAAGCTACTTCAGAGGCTAAGTCCTCAACTCGCACTACTGGGCATGCTCACAAGGCGATCTCCCATTGGAGATCGGGAGTCACATGCTCAGGTCCTTCTCGTGATCTGATTGGTCCATCTCAGGGATCTGGAAGCTTCCGGAAGGTCCCGGCTATAAAAGTTTCGCATGGCCGCTCGGCCATGCGCTAGTATGGACTCTACTTGCTTCATATGTGAATAATGACGGACGCATGAACCTGCGAATGACTTATTAAGACTACCCTCCCTCTGATATTACATGTGTGGATAGGGACTTAGTCATAGAGTCAGCGCCAGTCAGTGGCACACTACAGGCCACAGTGCATATCATCACCTAACTAGCGTCCGACAGTGCGCCCCTCCTGGGTACTGTCGCATAGCGGCTGTGTCAATAGCCGCGCTGCAGTCTGCAGCACCTGTGAGCGTCCCAGTAGCGACGCCGCACGCACGGTATGTCTAGAAGGACTCTGTCCCTCTGCCTTGGGCCCAGCTCCTGTGACCATATACCGTGCGTGCCTTTCTCTGAGACCTGTGAGTCCAACAGGCTCAGTACTTATGTTTATGTCTAAGGCGTCTCTGTGAAGCTAGCAGAGTACGCCCATTGCACACCGGGTGACGTTCAACCCGTGTGCGATATACCGCCATATTGTGCGTCTGCCATTATATAGCAGCAGTTTAACACCTCTGCACGGTGGACCCCGGGCGGCGAACGCACTTTCTATTATTTTATATTTAGTGCGATCCACTGTCCCTAACACTCGTATGCAGATGTAGACAGAGTCTTAGAGGTTATCCACTGCTATGACAACCTCTTCTCAACCTGAATGTTTGCCCCCATTAAAATAAAAACATTTACGCTCCCCTTCGATGCAGGCGCCATTACAGCACTGTCAGCACTCACTACCAGGGCTCAGGTGAGGTTATGTCATGTGAGCCCTGTGCCCAGTCAGCACGCAGCTCTTGAATACTTATACGTCTGAAGATGGGGACAATGATGCCTCTGCTGAGTGGGTGCAGGGCTCACGTGACATAACCTCACATGGGCCCCGGGAACTCGAGTGCTGACACCACTGGAATGGCACTGGCAAGGGAGATGAATAAAGGTGTTTTTATTTTAACATGGGGCAAATATATTGAGAAGGGGAATTTACACTGCAAGATAATGGTTTAATGATTATCTTGTCATGTAAACAGGTTGCTGGTCTGCTGATGAACAAGCAAAATGCTTGTCTATCAGGTGAAATTATCTATCTGATCTAATTTAAACTGCTTTTTCCTCACCCACAAAGCTCTCCACAGTGCGGAACCCCCCTACATTTCCTCCCTAATTTCTGTTTATCGACCTAACCGCTTGTTACACTCCGCAAGCGACTTTTAACTAGCATCCACACTAATCTGTACCTCCCACTCCTGGCATCAGGAGTCGGCCTGGGCAGTGGTCATGGCTGAGCTTAACTGGCTTTGTATGCCCTCGCCTCCTTCTACATAAATAGGTTATCTCTTATTCTGCATGCCACGATCTGTACTCACGGTGCTAGTAGAGTCCTCTCCATCTTGCTGATGTCCTGTAGCCACAGGTTTCTGTTGAACATACAGTACAGCGCAACTCTTAACTGAACAACTTTTATTGCTTTGGGACACAGCACATCCAGTTCTGACATGGCATTTTGTTCACAGTTAATGCAGCATATCCTTTCGTCTTTCCCTTCTCTCTTCCCTGAGTCACTTAACGATTGCACAGGATGGCACATCCAAAACAACCTCTCAGAGTCCTCCCCATTGAGCATCACCTCAGTAAAGCGCTCCCCTGCCCGTTTCACCCAGGTCAGGAGAGATTAAGCCCAGGAGGTGATCCGCCACATTAGGAGCAACCTTTCTGCACACTTTTGCTGCGACATCTCTGTCTTTATCTGCTTCCTTCCCTTGTTATGCTGCTCTGTCTGTGTGAGCTGCTGCTCTACATTCTTTTCCCTCTGAACCCTGGATAGCTGGGCACGGGCTTCAGCGCTGCAGGGTATCTACACTGCTTGGGCCATAAAGCCACCCAAGCTCTGTGGGCGTCCTTGCCCTTCTCTCCACTAATTCTCTACAGGAAGCTCCCTTCCTCTACCTAAAGTGACCCCTCCTATATTAACTATTTACATTTTCCTAAGTTTCTATCATGTTTATGCTCCATCTAGTGACCAAATGACTAACTGCACTCTCCCTAATATATACATGGCATAATAAAGCATAAAATGACTTAAATCATGATAACACATATCCACAACATATATATACTAGCTGAAGAGCCCGGCGCTGCCCAGGCATAGTAACTAACTGTGGTTAGTTATAACAAATTATAATTATCCTCCATCCCATAGTCCCGTGCCCATATACCCATCATACTTATCCACGATCCCATAGGCCCGTGCCCATATACCCATCATACATATCCGTCATCCCATAGTCGAGTGCCAATATACCCATCACACATCCTTCATCTCATAGTCCCATGCCCATATACCCATCATACATATCCTCCATCCCATAGTCCCGTGCACATATATCCATCATACATATCCTCCATCCCATAGTCGTGTGCCCATATACCCATCACACATCCTCCATCCCATAGTCCCATGCCCATATACCCATCACACACCCTCCATCCCATAGTCCCATGCCCAAATACCCATCATACATATTTGCCATCCCATAGTCGAGTGCCCATATACCCATCACACATCCTTCATCTCATAGTCCCATGCCCATATACCCATCATACATATCCGCCATCCCATAGTCCCATGCCCATATACCCATCATACATATCCACTATACCATAGGCCCGTGCCCATATACCCATCATACATATCCTCCATCCCATAGTCGAGTGCCCATATACCCATCACACATCCTCCATCCCATAGTCCCATGCCCATATACCCATCATACATATTCTCCATCCCATAGTCCCATGCCCATAGACCCATCATACATATTCTCCATCCCATAGTCCCATGCCCATATACCCATCATACATATCCTCCATCCCATAGTCGAGTGCCCATATACCCCTAACACATCCTTCATCTCATAGTCCCATGCCCATATACCCATCATACATATCCTCCATCCCATAGTCCCGTGCCCATATACCCATCATACATATCCGCCATCTCATAGTCTCGTGCCCATATAACCATCATACATATCCTCCATCCCATAGTCCAGTGCCCATATACCCATCACACATCCTCCATCCCATAGTCCCGTGCCCATATACATATCCGCCATCTCATAGTCCCGTGCCCATATACCCGTCAAACATATCCTCCATCCCATAGTCAAGTGCCCATCTACCCATCACACATCCTCCATCCCATCATCCCATGCCCATACACCCATCATACATATTCGCCATCCCATAGTCGAGTGCTCATATACCCATCATACATATCCGCCATCCCATAGGCCCGTGCCCATATACCCATCATACATATCCTCCATCCCATAGTCCAGTGCCCATATACCAATCACACATCCTCCATCCCATAGTCCCATGCCCATATACCCATCATACATATCCTCCATCCCATAGTCGAGTGCCCATATACCCCTAACACATCCTTCATCTCATAGTCCCATGCCCATATACCCATCATACATATCCTCCATCCCATAGTCCCGTGCCCATATACCCATCATACATATCCGCCATCTCATAGTCCCGTGCCCATATACCCGTCATACATATCCTCCATCCCATAGTCCAGTGCCCATATACCCATCACACATCCTCCATCCCATAGTCCCGTGCCCATATACATATCCGCCATCCCATAGTCCCATGCCCATATACCCGTCAAACATATCCTCCATCCCATAGTCAAGTGCCCATCTACCCATCACACATCCTCCATCCCATCGTCCCATGCCCATACACCCATCATACATATTCGCCATCCCATAGTCGAGTGCCCATATACCCATCATACATATCCGCCATCCCATAGGCCCGTGCCCATATACCCATCATACATATCCTCCATCCCATAGTCCAGTGCCCATATACCAATCACACATCCTCCATCCCATAGTCCCATGCCCATATACCCATCATACATATCCTCCATCCCATAGTCCCGTGCCCATATACCCATCATACATATCCGCCATCTCATAGTCCCGTGCCCATCTACCCGTCATACATATCCTCCATCCCATAGTCCAATGCCCATATACCCATCACACATCCTCTATCCCATAGTCCCGTGCCCATATACATATCCGCCATCCCATAGTCCTGTGCCCATATACCCGTCAAACATATCCTCCATCCCATAGTCAAGTGCCCATCTACCCATCACACATCCTCCATCCCATAGTCCCGTGCCCATATACATATCCGCCATCCCATAGTCCCGTGCCCATATACCCGTCATACATATCCTCCATCCAATAGTCCAGTGCCCTTATACCCATCACACATCCTCCATCCCATAGACAACCATTATGACATCATAATGAGCGGCGGCAGGGCTTGCGACCTATGATGACATCAGCGTCGCCATGGCAACCGTTGTGACATCATAATGAGGGGCGGGGCTTGATACGCACACACTGCTTCCCCAGTATGCAAATAGGGGCATTATGACATAATGAGGGGCGGGGCTTGACGCGCACACACTTTTTCCCCAGTATGTAGATAGGGGCAAAGTTGTTTGGTGAATTGGAACGCGTGGGGTTAAAATTTCGCCTCACAACATAGCTTATGACGCTCTCGGGGTCCAGACGTGTGACTGTGCCAAATTTTGTGGCTGTAGCTGCGACGGTGCGGATGCCTATCCCGGACATACACACACACATACACACATACATACACACTTTGAGCTTTATATATTAGATATATATATATATATATGTATATATATATACATTAGCAGTCTTAAGGGAACAGGCTCTACACCTCCCTACAAAGACCTCTCACAAGTTTCACCAATTCTCTGGAATGCTCTACCCCAAAAAGTTAGGGCTAACCACAACATAGATACTTTTAAGCACTCCCTAAAAATACAACTCTCCATTAAAGTCCCTCGCACCCAAAAGCATCACACATACTGGCTGGTGACAACCTCATGCAGCCTTTATCTATCCACATTCCCTCATGATAAATAACACTGTAGGAGAGAAAAGCGCCAATAGGGTCTTATTCGAGAGAGATATTAAAGCTTACAATCAGACTGCACTCACCTGATGTATATTTATCAAGAGCATATAAATTCATCGAAATCGACAGCCGCTGCAGATCCACAGGTCAAACTAGTTACCAAATCGTAGTATATAAACTGGGAAATTCATGGATACCATCCACGCTGCTGTACAAGTAGGACTCCAGGCAAATTGAAAATAAAAATTGGTGGTTTAATCTTAGTCTCAACGTGTTTTGAAATCAATAGGACTTCTTCAGGTGGTTCTCCTGAATAAGTCCTATTGACTTCGAAACGCATTGAGATTAAACCACCAATTTTTATCTTCAATTTGCCTGGACTCCTATTTGTATAGCAGCGTGGATGGTATCCATGAATTTCCCAGTTTATATACATTCCCTCAAGATGGCTGGGCCATCACTGTAAATAAGCCCCTGTACTTTGTGTATCCCCCCACCTCATTGTAGATTTTAAGCTCTTATGAGCAGTGTAGTCATTATCTTTGCTTTAATAATTGTGTTATCTTTAACGTTGTTACTTATGACTGGTATATGAACTGCTGAATTGTAAAGCGCTGCGGAATACGAAGGCGCTATATAAAGATTATTATTATTATCATCTATTGTGCAGCATTAAAAAAATAATCACTTTTTGCATTGCACCATCCTGTGTAAATAGAACTTGCACTGCTGAGTCGTCATGGTAGCCTAAGTTCACTGACACCGTTCAGTGCTTATCATTTGTTTTGGTTTGCCTGTGTAAACAGGCAATCAGAAGACCTTTGATCTGTAAAAGTTTGCCAATTTTGCAGTTGTATCATGCCAGCAGTTGGTCCAGGTAAAAGGATATTTAGATGCTGGCACATTCAGAGGCAAGTCTTTGTTTCTTTATACTTGATTGGCTGGATATAATTTGAATGTAATTTAGATGCTGACTTCTGTTTACAATTGTGCTTAGATATACTGTAGAGAGAGATAGAGAGAGCTTCTTTTTTCACAACTGGACAGAGAGCTGTTAACATGCCTATTTGTCATGAACATTTAAAACTTGAAATGAGGAATATTTATTTTGTATAACACACTAACCTCATTAAATAGGCACAAGGCTGAGTAGTTCACACTTAGCATTTTTTTTGCATTTTCACAGCATTTTTAAATGAGCGATTTTGCCACGAAAACGCAAAAAAAAAGCATCCCATGAAATCCTGCGGGATTCCGCACATGCTGTGTTAATGCTGCGTATTTTTTTTGCGGCGGAATTGCATCGTGGAAAAATACACAGCATCTTCATTCTTTGTGCGGAATGCATTGTTCCACTTACTTTGCATGTGGCCGTGCCCACTATGCGAAAAGTAAGCGGAACATTTGCGGATGGTATGGTATATTGCCACATGAGGAAGACAGAATTTATCTGTCGGAATACATTGTGGATTACTTTAATAAAAAGAAGATTCCTTACTAATTCATCTCCTTTCCTTGTGCTCCTACTGACCGGGTTTCACCAAGTTCTGATACAATAGAAGAACAGAACTTAGTATTTGGTACAAAAACCTTTGTTTGCAATCAGAGGTCAGACGTTTCCTGTAGTTCTTGACCGTCAAGTTTTCACACACTGCAGCAGGGATTTTGGCCAACTCCTCCATACAGATCTCCAGATCTTTCATGTTTCAGGGCTGTCGCTGGGCAACATGGAGTTTCAACTTGCACCAAAGATATTGTTGGGTTCAGGTCTGGAGACTGAGTAGGCCAGTCCAGGACCTTGAAATGCTTCTTACAGAGCCATTCATTAGTTGCCATGGCTTGGTGTTTTGGGTCATTGTCATGCTGGAAGCCTCAGCAAAGACCGGTCTTCAGTGCTTTTACTAAGGGAAGTAGGTTGTTGGCCAAAATCTTGGGATACATGACCCCAGTCATCCTCCCTTCAATACGGTGCAGTCTTCCTGCCCCCTTTGCAGAAAAGCAATTCCAAAGTGTGATGTTTTCCCCACTATGCTTCATGGTTGGGACAATATTCTTGGGGTTGTACTCATTCTTCTTTTTCCTGCAAACATGGTGAATGAAGTTGATATCAGAAAGTTCTATTCTGGTCTCATCTGACCACATGACCTTCCCCCATGCCTTCTCTGGATCATCCAGGTGGTAATTAATGTATTTCAAACAGGCCTGGGGATGTTCTGGTGTATGCAAGGGGACTTTGTGTGCCCTGCAGGATTTTAATCCATTATGGCATATTGTGTTACTATTGGTAATGGTTTAGACTGTGGTCCCAGCTCTCTTCATTGACCAGGTCCCCCCATGTAGTTCTTGGCTAATTCAGACCTTTCTCAGAATCATTCTTACTTCACGAGGCAAGATCTAGCATAGAGCCCCAGATGGAGGAAGATAGACAGTCATCTTGTGTTTATTCCATTTTCTAATTATTCTCCCAACAGGTGCTGCCTTCTCACCAAGATGATTTCCTATTGTCCTGTACCCATCCCAGCCTTGGGCAGATCTACAATTTGGTCCTTGGTGTCCTTAGACACCTCTTTGGTCTTGTTCTTGGTGGAGAGGTTGGAGTGCGATTGTGTGTGGACAGGTGTCTTTTATAGATGTAATGAGTTCAAACAGATGCAATTAATACAGGTAATGCAGAGAAGGAGGGCTTCTAAAAGAAAAACGAATAGGTCTGTGAGAACCCGAATTCTTGCTGGTTGATATGTGATTAAATACTCATTTCATGCAATAAGATGCAATTTAAGTAATTATTTAATAATCATACAATGTGATTTTTTTTGTTTATTAGTTTTCGATTCTGTCTCTCACAGTTAGGCCGGGATCACACTACCGTGTGTGATGCGAGAGACTCGCACGAGTCTCTCGCATCAACACCCGGCGCTGCCACTGTATTTCTATGCAGCCGCAGCTCTGGTCCTGAGTGCCAGCGGCAGTGCTGGTTGTTGATGTGAGAGACTCGTGCGAGTTTCTCGCATCACACACGGTAGTGTGATCCCAGCCTTAAAGTGTAACTTCAATATGAATTACAGACCTATCTATTCTTAGTAGGTTGGGGAAACTTGCACAGTCAAGTGTGTCAAATACTTCTTTTCCCCTCTGTAGTCTTTGAGCCATTTTAGCAGACAGACGATGTCCTTGCATTACATGGATGGCTATTCATCCTTATATCTGTCATTTAATGATACATTCTTGCCTGCACCTATTTACCCCTGCAATATCAGCTGTTTGCTAGGAATACTTGGTCCAGGACCTGGAGTCATAGTGGCAGCATATTGTGATTGCCAATGATAAAATAAGTGAACTGCAGTATAGACTTTATTTCCTTATTTTCAAAACAGTCAACAAATGTTTGCATACTCTGGTGGTGTAGAAGCTCCTTTTCCACTATGTATGATGCTACCTCAAATGTTAATTACAAGTTATTCTCTTTGAGAACAAGGATTTTTCCTTCCATCAAAAGAATAATTGTGTTCTCATCAAAAGCTCTTAGCTTAAAGCATTTGATGTGCTTGATACATTGTGTATGGATTTATTATGCTCTCTATTGAGATTACTTCTGTTTATAGCATATAAAACAGTATACTGTATTAGGAAACTGCAAGGGATATTTCTACCACCCAAAGAATTCAAATTGAAGGACTTCCAAGGTATCTTAACATAAAATTGACTGTTGCTAATAGAAACTACTTAAATATTTTGATTTATATTTTCAGTGCAAAGAATAAAGCAAATACTGACATTTCATTGGTTACCATGGTCTAGAAGTAAGTTTTTTTTCTCAAACTGTTGAAATTCACAAGCTCAGCCTTTTAGCCAAGGTATACATTGCAGAGGCCATAGGGAGAGGTGTATATTTGTATTGTCTGTGCTCCTGGTGTCAGCTGTGTCTCTGGTCTTCATTTAGGTTCGCTCTTGATCCAGATTGGCTCGTACCCAAGAAAAACTTTAAGTTGTAGCTTTAGGCTTCTCAAGGAACCTCTGCCCCAACTCTTCATTTCCACTCTCGTTTTAGTATGTCAGCTCTGCCCAGCTTTAACACAACATTCAAGAAGTAAAATAATCTTATTCCTTTTCAATTTGGCAATCTTAACTTCAGTTTGAAATCTGTTTCTTGAGTTATGATCAAAATAGACTTAGATGTATCAAGTATCGTGTGATATTTAACTACATAAAAGTATTTAGAAGAAAATAAAATACTTAATAATCAACATTGTACCCCCTCACTTGGAAATATTACAGCAGATTATACAACTTTCATTTCTGTTACCAGGACAAAAATATCACTTCTTCTGTGTTTCTAGCGCACTTTGTTTCAGATTAATAATGTAAATTATAAATATCACAGAGGCTTATTTAGAAATGCAATGAAACAAATCCGGAAAAAAATCCATTTTCTAGTAATTAACCAGTATTTCTTTCAAAACTTGTTTAATTACTGTATCAATTAGTCTTGTTACAATGAAAGGTCAATTGTTACAAATTTGTAATTTCACTCTAAGAAATTGCTGTGTTAAATTTGGTTTATGACAATTAGGTGATTACATGTCTTGTATTCCATTTGTACTTTTGTGTAGTTTTTTATTAGCGCTTACTAACTCCTCTGATAAAACGAGCTCATGAGAAACAGGGCTTAAAGACACCCCAACAAACTCATCTATTTTAAAATGTGTACCATTATGCCCTGTAAATACATATTAATTCATTATGGCTTGAGTATGAAATGTTAATAGGTCATATCTAATAGTACTTTAGCAAACTGTAAATTTGTTTAAACAGTAGAGTTGGTTTATATTATATCCTGTGATCTAATATCTGCATTTTTTTAAAATGCAAATGCTTTGCTTAACACTTATATTGAGCAAATATATCTTTAAATGTTTTTTCATATATACAAATGGCTTAGTGATCTTAATGGTCTGTGTGCTGCACTGTTTTTCTTAATGGACAACACATGGATGTACTATAGTCTTTGTTTATCAATGGACACAAATAAAAAATGAAGACATATCTGAGTTTGGTCTGATTTGTTGACCATTTGCCACTTCTAATCTTAGGGTCTATCTCTCAAATAAAAGCACACTGATGCCATGGGTGTTGCATCTGTGTGCTGTCCATTTGAAACAAGGGGGTGTGAATTTGTACTTTTAAGGGTGCCACAGTGGCTCAGTGCTTAGCACTGCAGCCTTGCAGCGCTGGGGTCTTGGGTTCAAATCCCACCAAGGGCAACATCTGCAATGAGTTTGTATGTTCTCCCTGTGTTTGTGTGGGTTTCCTCCGGTTTCCTCCCACATTCCAAAGACATACTGATAGGGAATTTAGATTGTGAGCCCCATCGGGGACAGTGCCAATAATGTCTGTAAAGCAATTCATGGAGTTATATAAATGAGTAAAATAAAATAAAATGCTCTTTGAAGCCTGAATCCAAAGCTTAGCATATACACTGGGAAAACACACACAGGTCAAAAATATAATACACCACTCAATAGATGACGTCTTTCATTGTACGCCTATGTAAAAGCATATATCGAAGTTTTCTTTCGGAGATGTAATTTAAAAACTTTTTCTGAAACTAGGTTTTTAGTAATTTTCTGAGATATAGTTACACTTTGAGGACCCAAAGGGCTTTATCTATGGTTTAGAACCCATGAAAATGTTTGCATCACTCAGAAACTGTTAGGATCAGTCAAATGATGTGAAAGACACTATCCTAAAGAGGCCCTGACACAATTCCTGACATATCTGTTTGAATAAATAAGTGTATTTCCCTTATAATAACAATTCTGGAGCACATATTCATAGATCTCTCTGCAAATTAATAAAGAAATTGACAAAAGGGGGTTACCATCCCTCTTGACCTAGGAGTTTGTCTCCACATAGTTTGGCATTGTGAGCCCAGAATGAAATGACGCACCATTAACTGATAACATCCAATCATTCATAAATTTCTAAAATAAACTACACAACGTTCAGCTTTAGGAAAAAATGTTAAAAATTTTTCTATATTATTGGGAATACAAGTATTTACTAAAACAGACCTGTCGATTTTGTGATGATGCGATTGATGAGAGGTTTTAAACAAATCGTGAGGAACCATTATTTGAACAGAATAAACCCTTTATAATAAGATAACCTTTAAGGTGTGAACTTCTATTACAGTGTACCTCCATTGTTACATGAAAATGATTTTAGTGCAGAAATCTGTAGTATAAGATGCAATATTCTGCATCTATTAGTAGTGCTTGATGGTAACCCACCAACAGCATGGACAACCCAAAACCTATGCTTTGGACTATACTAAACTAAATATTATTAACAGACAAGGAAGTAAAGGCGAGTCAGCTAACCGCTTTCAGGTGCACCTTGTCGGCATGAGTATCACCACATGAATCCGCCCTAGTGCAGGCTAAAGATGCAATGCAGATAATATGTTCTCCTGCAATGATCAATGCAGTAGGATAAAACTTCATATTTATTTACATTTAATTAAAATTTAACACATTTGACAGTCCATAGTAAATCCACACAGGAAAAACTAACGAATTTCAGCTTTATGCCTTAGTCATGGTTGCAGACTACATAGATCATCACTGGAGAGCATCTTCTTTTCTGCATTACACTAAACTATGCAGCGTCCTTCTACTATTAGGCTACTGTATTCAGTTTTGGGAGTGGGTATCATGAAATCTTAAAATGTTCACTCCTGCCAAGAGTTACAAGCAGGATACTACATGGTTCAATGTAGACTACAGCACAGACTTTGGACAGTCTGTGTTGTGGATTGATTTTAAAAAATTATTATATTGCAAAGTCCTGCATTCTAATAATTTTCTTGTGAAAATGGAAGTATTCTTTAACTGTGAACACATATTGGGCTTATTGGCATAACATATGTTCTTCCTAATAGGTTTATCATATATTTAAATAGGTTGTCGGGGACTTTAACATGGATGGCCCAACTTTAGGATAGGTTGTCAATGTCTGATTGATGGGGGTGAGACTCTCTGCATCCCCGCTGATTAGCTTTTTCCGGTCTTGGTGGTGGCCAGAACTGCTCAGCTATGCCGCTGCACAGACACGGCTCTGTCAGCAGAATAGTGGCTGCTGCTGGGTGCTGCATATCCACCCCCTATTGATTTGAATAGGCATTGGATGAGCAGTGCCCTGCCACGGTCACTATAGAGTTGACGGAGGTCTGTTGTGCATCTCCGTAACTGAGCAGTTACAGCAGTCTCTAACACAGGGAGCAGCTGATTGGCGGGAGTGCCGAGTGTCGTACTCCCATTAATCAGACTATGGATAGGCTATGAATGTTAAAGTACAGAAAACCCCTTTACTATGAAAAATGTGTATTAGCCTTATGTTTTTATGTTCTAAACATCGACAATCCTGATTCAAGTGAGAAATTAACTTTTGGGAATAAGAATTTTGAGGCCTAAGACATTTTTTTCTGGTTTTTATAGGCAACTTATAATTATTAAATGTATTTTGCAGAAGGATAAAATAAAAATAATTAAATAAGCACTTTTTGACTATAACATGCAGCTAATGTAGATTAAGGAAAATTACAGTACATGTTATCCTCATTTTAGGACTAGTTATCTTCCAAGAACATATGGTATAGGTACCTCTAGCCTGTAAAATGGGGGAGGGCCTGTGTAAACATTCTTGTTTCTCCTGTTCCACATAATAGTTTCTTGTATCATATTTCTTCTGACCTCGCTATCTGAAACCAATTACAGGAGATCCATTTGGGCTGCATCTATTTTCATAAGAAGCCTAGGCAGCAATGTTTTCCTCAGAGATGAATATCAACATCAATATGCTTCTGAGTGCTTTGTTATTTATGTTACAGAGAGATTTTGTAGCCTTCAGCTCTCAAGAATGTGTCATGCTGTGCTGTTTATACATTGCAGATATTAATGGGTGTAGATGTCATTTTTCATTTTACTGGTTAAATGCAACAGGCTGCTAGGTTAAACTATCATATTTTAGGGCTAAAGCATATAGACTATCTGTGCATTAAAAAGTATGCATATTTATTGTTTAATGGAGTAAAGTAGTCAAATGATACTGTTCAAAATAATGTTTCCTTTACTTTACAGAATCCTTTTTTTACGTTAAAAATCCTGCACTGCCAGAAAACCCTCCGGCAGTAAAGCGGATAATGAGTTATTTTTAAGTAAGTTATTTAAAATAAAGATACATGCTGTATTATTAAATGCAAAGTTATTAATAATTTGTATGTATTTAGATTAAAAATAAATAGTCATTTCTGCTTTTCTATAAAACAGGCCTTTCATTGCTCTTTTAAAATAATTGTTTAATGCCACTGATTGCATATTACGTTTGTTAAGCATTAGAGAAGAATGTATTATTTTGTATTATAGTACATGCACATTTACAGTCATATCTCTCTTCCATCATAAACCACTAATGTGGTGATTTTGTGTAGCTATATTCAATTTGCAATGGTAGTATTTTCCATAAATGAAGTGAAAACCCTCTTCAGGCCTTTAGCATGTTTTAAAAGGTTACCAGGAAGTAATGTTTCTCTAATTTAACCAATTTTACCATTATTATTATTAGCCAAGCTAATTTTCATTAGACACACCCAACTCCAAAATGCAGTTGATTTACTTTTATGGGCAGCCCTTAAGTCACAGGGTACCAGGGCAGCACATTCAGCTTCTTCAAGATCAAGTGAAACCAAATACACTCAGATGTCATAAGATCTAAGATTGCAGGGAAAGAGATAATTATAGTAGTTTCTAAACTGTCCATTGGCACAATCCATCAATGAAACAGAAAAGTTATTAGAAGAGAATTTAATAAAAAAAACTTGAACATTTTTAAAACTAAAGCAAATTTTAACATTTTAAACATGTTTAAGGAGGTAAAAGACCTCCCCACAAAGAGAAAATTCCTTATTTTTGCAAAGCGATCCCTAAGAAAAGTAGATGTAGTCTGTCCCTAAAATTCTTTGATCTTTATTATCTTTAAATATTTTGTTCTCTCCTATTTTATCTATCCACTAGTTATCTTATAGCAGAAACTGAAGGCAGCACTCCAATGCAATAACGTTAGATATAAAGTGGATCTTTAAAGGGATCTGTCACCAGAAAAAATGCTATTAATCTGCAAATTTGGGGTTAATCTTCAGGTTTATAGCATTATTAACCTGCCCGACGCCTGCACTTACCCAAACGCTGCAGAGAGAAAATGAACTTTATCCCCCTGGCAGCGTTCAGGTTTCAGTCACAGGGGTGGCGCCATTGTGGGTTCAGTCACCGCTCTGAGAATATAGCGTGGAGGCTGAAACAACACCCCTGGCTCTGACAGCTGACCCCAATGCAGAGCCAGTGTCAGCAAGGGCCGGGGGCATGACTACAGCTGCCACTTTGTATATGCAGAGTGGTGACTAAATCCATGTTAGCACCACTCCCATGACTGAAATCCAAACACTGCTGGGGGGACTAAAGTTCATTTTCTCCCCGCAGTGTTCACGTATGTGTGGGTGTCTTGCAGGTCAATAACACTATTAACCTGCAGTTTAACCCCATATCTGCAGGTTAATAGCTTTTTTTCTGGTGACAGGTTCCCTTTAATTGCCCACATGTGGACTGAAATGTCGCCTGTTGTGAATTCGCTTTCTGGCCTACCTCTGGTTACTGCTGAAGGTGGTGGAGCTGGTCAGGTTGACAGAGGGGTTGTGAGTTCTATTTCTGGGCTCCCTCTGGTGGTTAATGGAGGCAATGGAGCTGATCTGATTAACAGAGGCTTGCCACCTGATAATGAGGACGATGATTGAAGATCTGGGGTTTCAGACTGGATTTAAGACAGCCGACTCCCTCTATCCCTGCTGGTGATTTTTTCCTGCCTCCTGAGGTCTTTGTTTGCAGCTCAGTCCCTGCATGCTCAGCTAAGTGTTCTTTTGCTATTCTGTTCACATTTGATCTGGTTTTGTCTATTTCAGTTTTGTCTGGGTCAGCCAGCTTCGGCTGGGGCTGTGCTGAATCACCATCCATATGTTACTGCTTGTGCCAGTTTGTTTTTGTCCCTTATTAGATTGCCTCTTTTTGCTCTGCTTTCAGAATATACCAGAGTATCACAGTGGGCGAAGTCGTGCGACTTCAGTATTTTTGCATCGGATGTGTTGGACCATTTTGCAGGGTTTTTTGCGTGATTGCATACAGTGTCTTTCCTTTTCTGTCCTGTCTAGTCAGTGTGGGTCCCATCGTTTGCTCAGTCTATTTTCCTACGTGCGTTTGTGTTTTCATCTTGTCTCACCGACAATATATGTTTGGGGGCTATCTTTTCCTTTGGTGTCTGCTCTGGGGCAGTTTAGATTTCTCCTTTCTTGATTTAGGCTTAGTTAGCTCTCCAGCTGTGCTGAGGCATCTAGGATCATCGTAGGTATGCTCCACGGCTACTGCTAGTTGTGTGGATAGGATCAGGGGTCTGCAATCCGCTTAGATACCAACCTCTTTGGTTTTCTATGGCTTAGCTTGGGCATGCTCTCCTCCTCGGTGACCCAATCATAATAGTCGCCATTATGGGCCATTAAAAATCAACTATGTATCTAAACTTATTGCATTGGACTCCTGTCTCCATTTTTTTGGCCTGATTTGAAGGATAGATTGTTGCCTTGGAGGCTTGGAACCCAACAAATTTTGGCTGGTGTTGCACCTATTTTCCTATTTTCACTATTTATCTTGGTTACTTTATATTTCATCTCAATTTATACCTCTATACTGATGCTGTACATATTTTCAAATGTAGCTACTTTAATGTTATGACTGATAGGTTGAATCATATACCGACAGATAAAGAGAGACCTTTCACTTATAATGGAGACTATCAGTGCTTTTAATCACAAAAATAGTGTTGCACACTGTAGTGTTATCAAAAATATTCAAAATCTTATCTAACTGGCAATAACATCATTGAATAAAGCGAATCTGTAACTAAGATCATCTCCCACTCCTCCCCAAACCATATATATGGTCATGCAGGTCTTTGAAAGATTAATCCATTGAAACATTTATGTCTTCTATCTGTTGTTGCATTCCTGATAAATTAGTGTTTACAATTATGTGCAAAAGAGACATTAAATTCTCTTTGCATGGCGGAGCTTTTCCTAAGTGTGTTTCTCAAGGTTGTTTTTTGCTTAGCACTAGACTCTTCAGCTTGATCCCTAACTGTCTATGTGATGTCAGGTATCACATGGAATTAAGACAATGAGTGATCATGATTAGTGATGGGCGAGCACTAAAATGCTCGGGTGCTCATTGCTCGGGTCGGGCAAATTGGAATACTCAGACAGAACAACAAGCCCAATGTAAGTCTATGGGAGACCAGAGCATTTTTGCCACGATCCCCCCGGGGGTCCTTTTAAGGTCTAAAAACATCTGAAAATGATGGAAACACTGCTCAAATGACATGGGGATCACCCCTGGAAGCCTTCCTGACTCCTAGTTCACAGCTTTAAACAATGCTGTCAGAATTTCATGCTATTTTTACCGGAGCACCAAAAAACATACCAAAACAAAACCAAAATGGATTTTGCTGGGAAATATGTAAAGGTACATCCTTTCCAGGTTAATGACTTGTATAAAAGGCAAAATGATTAACCCCAGACCAAAATGTTCCTCCCCCACTTGGGCTATGTTCAGACGCAGCATTTTTTAAGCATTTTTCAACTTTTACATTACTTTCAACAATACAAATTAATTCACTGGGAAATGTCATTGTAACATTTAACAACCTTAGCTGGCCATGTGGTGTGTGACACATAAGCAGATAAATCTTGTTCTATTTATGAAGGAGGGACTCTTAAAGTGACAGAGCCTATTTTTCCAGGGCATTAGGTGGCATTAATCTTCTTAAAGGGACATTATTAAACAATGGGTCTCCTAAACTATTATAGCCTATGCAGTGAGTGGATGGGCTGCTTAGAATTATGACGCTCCACAATACCCCTTTCACGAGAGGTACAGGAGGGCTTCCAGAAAAAATGTTGCATTGAATGCAAGGCCCGGTTTCCCCCAAAGTTACATGCAACCCAATAAGTTTTTTCAAACCTCGTACTGGATGGCCACTGGAAAATCCACTTCACATTATTCATTTTGTACTCCCATTCTGTTTTCTTATGCATTGATAGCAAGGCCTGCCCTGCTGCCAAGTAATATGGACCCCAATAAGCCTTTGAACCCACATACTGGGAGGGCACAGGAAAATCCACTTCACATTATTCATTTTGTACTCCCATTCAGTTTTCTTATGCATTGACTGCAAGGCCTGCCCTGCTACCAAGTCATATGCACCCCAATAACCCCAATCCCCCTTGGAAGAAACATGTAGGAGGGCCTCTTAACAAAAAATGTTCCATTAAAAAGGAGTGGGTCTCCTAGACTTGTAATGGCCATACACCTAGTGTATTGGGCTGTCAAACATTTTCCTCTGTGGGGTACACTTCAACTGTTTTCAGAACAAGTATTTTACGCACAGCATAACCTCCGACCTTTGCTAATAATTCGAAACTGGCTGTAGCTGCATGGAACACGTAAACCCTTTGATCTAGTGGCAGTGGATGATGAGACTTGGAGGAAGGCCTGATTTAAAAAAATAGGCCCAATTTCTAGGAGTGGGTCTCATAGACTTGTAATGCCCATACACTAAGTGTGTTGGCTGACAAACATTTGCCCCTGGGTGTAGATATCAACATAGTGTGGCCTTTTTTTTTAGGGGGGCATCATAAACACCTTGCAAACTGTTGCATGGTTTCATACACAGTTGCTGCTGGGAAGGTGCAGGTTTTTGTAAAAATATGGTGGACGAATCGTTGGAAGAAGTGATCCGGAAAAGGGCCATGGTGATGACAGGAATGGGAAAGTGCATGATTAATAGCAGCAGTGGCTATGGGAGGTATGAGATCCAGGATACAGCCAACAATGATTTGTCGTTTAGCCACCATCAATTACAGTCATCGGTTTCATGCCCGTCATAAGATCGGTGTACCAGATGCGCAAGTGAGACTCGCCCTAAGAAATGCCCATCCAAAATATGTTGACTAATACGCACATGTCTGTATGAATGGCAAAGTGCAACATGCTATTAAAATGCTGAATTATAGAAAGCAGATCAATGTAGAAGAAAAAACAAGCAAACTGATGGATGCTCGTGAAAAACGAAGTTTAAAGAGTAGTGCACCGGCCTTAACTATAAACACACCCTTGCAACAAGCTTCTTTATCTTCACACATACATATTACCAATAATATACAAAGGTCACATTCTAAAATTAATTGTCCAAGTGTAACCAACACTGTTAAAGGAATGCCACAAAACGTAAATAACCGTGACCGTTTGAAAAAAATCATTTCCTCTTTACAACATATGGACGATGATGGTATTAATGACGACTTAGAAATTTTCCACATCCACACCATGAAGATGAAGATCACAGCTGCAAATAATGTCTTGAAAATCATTTTCTCTTGGTCAAAGTTTACCTCTTAATAAAGTGGTACCAAATGAGGCATACACAGCTCTCTGGTGTACTCAGTGTGAGATACTTGACAGATGATATATTCTGATTTGTCCATGTCCACTTTTATAAAGTGAAGAAAAGAAGGATGATTATGACGGAAGACGTGTGATTTTGGTCAGTAAGGAGGTAAAGTCAGGTACAGATAGGTAAGATCTGCGTGTCATCGGTGTTGTGATGATATTGCAAACTGTTCCATTACATCAGCTGGCCCAGGCCGAAAGTGTAGCTGCAGAAGAGTAGGGGTTCAAGAACAGAGCCTTGGGGAACAATAAAAGACAGGTGTCGAGGTGAGGAGGTGGTGTGGTAGAGGGAGACAATGAATGTCCCCCTACCAGTCTTCTTGTTTTGTAAAGACTCTGCCAATAACCCCAAAAAGGATACTTGCACCACCGGCCATGTCCGCATCTGCAGGAGTAGTAAAACTACCAGCCTTACCACCACCAGCATTATCAGGCTCATGGCAGCAAAGTAACAGACTTTGTTGGTTGAACACCAGGCTCCATGAACAGTGTCTGCGGGTGATACCACTGCTTCTTCCACTATTGTGTGTGCAAGCCAATACCCTGTCCATGGTGCATGTGAAGATGCCTCCCCTGCACCTGTCGTTGACCACAATCAAATTGCACCATAATCAAACACGTACACGTCCTTGTCCCAGCGCAGCCTTCAGTTGTCCATACCCTAGTCATTGGACCATAAGCGGAAAGACGCAGCCAACGGCCCACAGGACACAGTACTAAATTCACAAATTTGTGTTCTCCTTGTGCTCGAAATGTTTCATTATAGGCTCTTGGGAAATGGACACTTTCTGCAACCTGATGGCGGGCACTGTAACAAGATACTTGGTCCCCACCCGGCACTATTCCTCCCGGTCTGTCATCACGATATTAGACAAGCAAGAACGTGTTCCACAACATTACCAGTGTCATCAACAATGCTGGTACAGGAAAAGTGCACCTAACCACAGACACGTGGCTGAATGCTTGTGGGCAGGGACGGTACATCATGCTGATGGCACACTGTGCGTACAAAAAGTCATGACCCAGTCGGACATTGGGAGACCATGTAACAGATGTATGGAGGAGACAGTTTGGGGAAGGCTTTGTATGTCATATTTAGGGTTCTGAACTGTAGCCTTTAGGCAATAGGAAGGCAGTGAAGGGCATAGCAGAGAGGAGAGGCTGTGGAATAACAGAGGGACAGTTGGATTACTCTGGCAGCAGAGTTTTGGATAGATTTGAGTGGTGCAACAGTGCTAGATAGGAGGGTACAGAGTATAAGGTTGCAATACTCGAGGAGGGAGATCATGAGGGCGTGCACAAAAATTTTTTAAGCTTCTTGTAATGTACAGATCCAGAGAATGTTTTTGAGTTGTAATGGACTGGAGGAGACAAGGGCTTTGATATGTCGTTTGAAAGAGAGGGCAGAGTCGAAGATCTACACAACGCCATGAACATGCGGGAATATTTGTCCTGGTGTGCCATCCCGCCATTGCACAGGCATGTGTCCCACAACATTACCCATGCCCTCCACAATGCTGGTACTTGGAAAGTCCACCTAACCACAAACACATGGCCAAGTGCTTGTGGTTAGGGACGATACATATCACTGAGGGTACACAGGGTTAATATAGTGGAATCTGGGACACACTCAGACCTTGGTGTGGTGGCCGTCCTCACAAACAGAATATTGGGTGCCCTATGTCAATCTGGGTTGCCCCCACAGTGTACAGGTCCTGCACCACCTCCTCCTTCGCCTCCTCTTCAGCCTCCAGCTCCATAAGGTAGCACATCAGTCACAAGCTGGAGGCACTGCAGCACTGCCTAATCAAAGCGGGAACAGGCTGTGCTGAAGCTAATATGCTTCTGTGACAAACGCCACAATGCTGAAGAGTTGTGGACAGCTCTGAAACAGCAGGCATATCTGTGGATGAGACCGCTGACCCCACAGCTAGGCATGTTTGTGTGTGACAATGGGTGGAACCTGGTGGCTGATCTTTGGTGAGGCGAGCTCACAACACGTGCCATGCCTGGCTCATGCGCTTAACCTAATTGGTCAACATTTTTTGAAAAGCGACACGGAGCTGGCAGATCTGTTTGTAAAAACACAACGCTCTAAATACCCATTTTAGAAAGGCAGCTACAGCTTCATCCGCCCTTGCCGTGATTCAGCAGCTCTTGCTACTTCTGGCTCACAGACTGGTGTGTGATGCCCCCAGGCCTTTGAACTTTACACTACAGATGTAGGAAAGGATTTCGGAGCAGAAGAGACCAGTTGGTGACTAATCTAGCAGCATCAACAAGGTTGTCGTTATTCTGTCTTCTCACATAGCATCTGAGGTGTGGACATGGATATCTGACATGTGTACCTTCCTCCAAAACTTTGAGGAATCCACCAAGAGGGTGAGCGTCAATGACACCATAATTATTGTCTTCATCCTGCTTATCTGTGTTCTAATTTGAATAGAGTTGAGCGAAACGGGTCGAGAAAATTGAAAAGTCGCCGACTTTTGCCAAAGTCGGGTTTCATGAAACGAAACCCGACCTTAGCGTGAGGTCGGCCACGAGGTCGGTGACTTTAGCGCCAAAGTCGCGTTTCAAAAGATGCTTGAGCGCCCTTTTTGCAGCCAATCAGGAAGAATGGACACTGTGGGCAACGTGATGACATAGGCAGCAGTCACCACCATCTTGGAGAAGGGCATGCAAGTGATTGGCTTGCTTTGTGGGGCGTCACAGGGGGTATAAAAGGGCGGGGACGCCGACCGCCATGTTACTCATGCTGATCTCAGAATAGGGAGAGCTGCTGCTGATTCTGTAGGGGAGAGTGTTAGGCAGGGAAGAAGATACCAAAAGCTGATTCTGCTGCTAGTGATTTTGCCTGTACAACACACCAGTCACTGTGCAGTGCAAGGGGAGGCTATATTTTGGTGCATCAGCTCTGTTGGTTATTAGGCTGCCTTTTAAGGCTACCTGGTAGCTGCATTGCTGTGTGCCCACTGCTGAGCAAACTGCTTTTATCAAAGCAATCCAGATTTTATTATTTTGTCCTTGTGAGTTACTAAGCGTTCATTTTTCACACACCGTACAGCGGTGTACGCTCCTCTCTCAGTACCGTGTAACGGCTGTTATCACGGCCACAGTGAAGCTATCTGTGTGTGACTCTGTAAGGATAAGTCGAGGAGTTGTTCCGTTCTTACAGACCTCCACCTTATAGTTTTGTCTGGTTTTCAAACAGTTTAGTATATTTGCTGTTTGATTACATTCAAAACTATAGAGAGACAGCGTGTGTCAGTGCGTATACTAAAACACAGAGCTTGACAATTTTACATACAGTACCGTGTAACGGCTGTTATCACGGCCACAGTGAAGCTTTCTGTGTGTGACTCTGTAAGGATACGTCGAGGAGTTGTTCCGTTCTTACAGACCTCCACCTTATAGTTTTGTCTGGTTTTCAAACAGTTCAGTATATTTGCTGTTTGATTACATTCAAAACTATAGAGAGACAGCGTGTGTCAGTCCGTATACTAAAACACGGAGCTTGACAATTTTACATACACTGGACAGCGGTGTACGTGCATGCTTCTCTCTCAGTACCGTGTAACGGCTGTTATCACGGCCACAGTGAAGCTATCTGTGTGTGACTCTGTAAGGATAAGTTGAGGAGTTGTTCCGTTCTTACAGACCTACACTGTAGGGAGATTCCAGTTCTGCCCAATTCTATATACCCCTTGTAGTTTGTCATACACTAGGCAATTTCTGCTGGTCACATTGCGGTGTTAAATAAACAGGGCCTGACTGAATCTGACAGTGTCCTGAAGTGTAGAGACATTCCAATTCTCCACAGTCCTCTATACACCCTTCTAACAGCATAGAGAATCTGCCTGTCATATTGCAGTGTTAAATAAGCAGGGCCTGACTGAATTCCACAGTGTCCTGAAGTTTAGAGACATTCCAATTCTCCACAGTCCTCTATACACCCTTCTAACAGCATAGAGAATCTGCCTGTCATATTGCGGTGTTAAATAAACAGGGCCTGACTGAATCCCACAGTGTCCTGAAGTGTAGTGACATTCCAATTCTACACAGTCCTCTATACACCTTTCTAACAGCATAGAGACTCTGCCTGTCATATTGTGGTGTTAAATAAACAGGGCCTGACTGAATCCTACGGTGTCCTGAAGTGTAGAGACATTCCAATTCTCCACAGTTCGCTATACACCCTTCTAACAGCATAAAGAATCTGCCTGTCATATTGCGGTGTTAAATAAACAGGGCCTGACTGAATCCCACAGTGTCCTGAAGTGTAGAGACATTCCAATTCTACACAGTCCTCTATACACCCTTCTAACAGCATAGAGAATCTGCCTGTTATATTGCGGTGTTAAATAAACAGGGCCTGACTGAATCTCACAGTGTCCTGAAGTGCAGAGACATTCCAATTCTACACAGTCCTCTATACACCTTTCTAACAGCATAGAGAATCTGCCTGTCATATTGCGGTGTTAAATAAACAGGACCTGACTGAATCCCACAGTGTCCTTCTAACAGCATAGAGAATCTGCCTGTCATATTGCGGTGTTAAATAAACAGGGCCTGACTGAATCCCACAGTGTCCTGAAGTGTAGAGACATTCCAATTCTACACAGTCCTTTATACACCCTTCTAACAGCATGGAGAATCTGCCTGTCATATTTACAGTTTAACAGTTTCAAACACAACAGTCCTAAATAACAACGATAACAATAATCCAAGAATTAAACCCAAATAAAACTACCCTGCTTGTGACAGCTTGCAATCTACACTAAGTAACAACGATAACAATTAAACCCAATCAAAACAATCCTGCTTGTCACAACTTACAGTCTAAAATGCAGTGGGGGAGTGTAAAACTACGGGGGTGTATTTTCAAGAAGGAATTTACAATGATGTTTGTACTATGATCTTACTGAGGTTCATTGTAAGTGTTGTAGGTCTGAGGACAAGGAGGAGGACAGCAAAGTAAGTCGCGCCCTTGGTGACAACACGGAAGTCTTGCCTATTCGCAGTCTGGAACACATTGTGCTGACTTTGTTACGCTGCCTTTCCCATGACCCTCGTTCTCTCAAAATTTTGGATGACAGACAGTCAATACTGATTTGTGACACTTCTAGACCCATGGTAATCAGAGAGCTTTATATATCTTAGTCGTGAGGCAGACAGGTGTACTAAAATGTTGCAGTACCAGAGGGCCCTTATAGCGCAATTAATAATAAAATTACTATCTTAAACACTGGCGGCAGAGGACACAGTTTGTTGGCCAACCAAGGAGTACAGGTGAGAGAGACACAACTCCAATACAGCAGAGGCAGTGGAACAATGGCAAAGTTCTTGTAGAGGTTTTACAGACCCTCTCATTACCCTGACACAGAGGCGCAGGGTACTGTCACAAGGAATGCAATGTTTTTGAAGATGCTGAGGGAGTACCTTGCTGACCGTAACAACATCCTCTGTCATTCCTCTGTGCCTTATAAATATTGGTATATCCAAGCTGGACATGTGGCATGAACTGGCTCTCTCTTCTGCGCACATGCGCTGTACTCACAGTCAAGGAGCGCATGGCGCCTCGCTCTCTGGTGGTTAGTGGGCAAACGGCGCCTTGCTAATTGGCAGTACTGCTTTTAGTCGCGGGAGACTCTGGGAACAGTCCTTTGCAGCGCCACTGCGCTAAGGATGGAGCAAGCTACTCAGCCTCCTATGCGCTGCTTGTCCATGCCAAAAATCATTGCTGTCTTGCCCGCTTTCTCTTAAGCTGGCCCCCTGCCTCTAGGTCACCGGGTCTGTCTGCTGCATTTTGCCGCAGCGTCGGCGCTTCGGGTGCATATTGTACTGCCCCCTTGCTGTTCACACGGTCACAGCTGGGGACTCACTCTTTTTTTGTTCCCTCAGCTTCCGGGCTTGTTCCCTGGCTAAACACAATCCCTCGTTCTGTGTAATGGAGCCTGTCCGTTCCCAGATTCCTTCTCCGGTAAACAGGGGACGCATCCAAAACAAGTCCAGAACTGGCGCAGCACAGGTATCCACGGACTGGTCATCCTGACTCAGTACATATCTGGCAAATCAGTTATTTAATGCAAGCAGCATAGAAGGCATGTACTTCCAAATTTCAAGAGAAAATTCTACAGTACATCCACAACTGTTTCAATTTCAAGGGCTTTTTGGCTCATATCATTCCACAAGATGACACTAGTCTGATACTTTAAATTTTCGGTGGAAAATAGTTTCACCACTGATAGGTTGTGTATGTTTAGAATTATGTAACATCATTGGTGTGGTTAATTATTCATACCTATTAGCTTCACAATATATTCATTTTTTTCTTCAAGGCGTTTGAATATAATGTGTTGGAAGAGTTAAAGGAAATTGTTGAATTGTGTTTTACCTCAAATGTGAAGCTACTTGTCAATTGTCATCTTTACTATTTTTCCATTCCGTGTACGGCTAACCACCTAATTGATGTTATTGAGTTTCTTTGGCAAGAAAACAGCTACACCAATACTTTTCCAATTAATTCATCATGTTGCTGAAGTAGAGGTGAGATTAGGGACCTACATAACATCTGGGGACTGTAGTCAACTTGACACTGTGCCAACACCCACTGGGGTATAGCTACCAATTTGACATAGTTTGTGCCCAACTGAACAGAGTTGTCATGAAAAAAATCCTTCAATAACATGTATGATGGATTGTCTCTAAGAAACACCCATATAGTATTATTATTAGTATTATTTAGTTATTTATATAGCGCCATTAATTTCATGGTGCTGTACATGACAAGAGGTTACATACAAAGGATAAAATATCATTTAAACCAAAAAAATTACAATGACAGACTGTTACAGAGGGGAGAGGACCTTGTCCTTGCGGATTTTCATTCTGCAGGAGAATGGGAAAGAGACAGAAGGTGGGGAGTGCGGGAAATTGCATGGTGGAGAAGCGGCAGCTTGTGTGGTGGTGTAGAAATCACATCGGCAACCACCACGCTCTCAAATTGACATCTCTTCAAATGCAGCCAAAACATCAAAATCTCTATCTTCAGTTCTAGACAATGCATGGGCTCTTTTTAAACATCAGCGGCCAACCAGTTATGTATTAGTAGCTGAGGGCTTGTCAGAATCCTGCCCAGGAACACCAGGCTTCAGTTGTTGCGAGTCCTGTCCCCGTGAACTTCCACATAATCTTGCTCTGGCTCTTCCAGGCATGATTTCATCACAAAGATTTAGCCTACTAATACAGAGACAGAGTACAAAAGCACTTAGGCATTCATCCTCTGCTACACAGACTTTCTATCTGCACAGTGACTGCCTCTAGGTGGAAGATGATGATGGTGGTAGTAGTTGGAGCATTTAACACAGTCATGAAGCTGCCATAACAACTTTAAACCAAATTCATTTTACTGACATCCCCCCACTGTAAAATGTGGCCTGTTTTTTTTTTAAAAAGTAACAGAGTGCTGTATATAACTGGAGTAAAGACAGGAAAACACTGGAATACCGGCCTAAAATCCCCAAATTTTAATCACATGGACGTATGAGGCATGTCACAGATATACCACACTGTAAAAAGTGGGCTGTTTTTTAAAAGAAAATGCAACATAGTGCTGTATAGAAGTCCAGTGACACCCCGGACCAAAAAAGAAAACGGCCGTAAACTGGCCAAACTTTGAGGACACACAGATATGAGCTGGCACACAGATACCACACCGAAAAATTTGTGGCCTGTATTTTTATAATTTTTTGGCTAAATGCTGCTGTATAGAAGTCCAGAGACATGCCCGGACAAAAAAAGAAATCAGCCGTAAACTGGCCAAACTTTGAGCATGCACAGATATGAGCTGTCACGGAGATACCACTATGACAATTTTTTTTTCTGGGGTAAATACTGCTGTATAGAAGTCCAGTGACACCCTGAACAAAAAAAAAAAAACAGCCGTAAACTGGCCAAACTTTGAGCACATGCAGATATGAGCTAGCACGCAGATACCACACCGAAAAATGTGTGACCTGTTTTTAAATTTTTTTTGGCTAAATAGTGCTGTATATAAGTACAGTGACAGACAGCAAAAAAATGAATTTAGGGCTAAAAAGACCAAAATTTTTAGCAGACGGATGGATGAGGCATGTCACAGATATACCACACTGCAAAATATGTGGCCTGTCTGTATTTTTTTTTGGGGGGGGGGGGTTCAGCAAAATAGTGTCAAGAAATTTTGTAAGACACTAAAAATAAAAAACTACTCAACCGTACCACATAAAAAATAAATATTTCTCTGCGCACTCAAAAGGTATGTTTGAGACCCCTTTAAACTTCTTTGATTTTCACGCTGTGCTAGGAAAAGGATCTGGCTGTATTGTGCAGTGTCAAAAAGCAAATGGAGGGAAAAAAAGTTCTCTAAATTGCTTTGCAATAAAAAAGCTCTATTAGCCCTGGCCCAAAAAATTTTCAAAGCCAATTACACCTGGGGCTAGGTATATACAGCCAATATATCCCACAATGATATGTATATATACACACACATACAGTGCCTGCAGGCCTTGCACTGATGTGTATACAGCGACGTACACTACCCTGCCTGCCTGCCTAACACTGGAACCTATATAATCCGGAATTAGTCCTTAGAAGGATTGTTTTAGCTGGATTTGAGCTGTTTAGGATGGTAGACCCCACACTGACTAATAAATCCCCAATTCTAACCCTATCAAGGCAGCAGCTCTCCCTACACTATCTCAATCCGGAGCTGAATGTGGCGAGCACGGCAACGTCCAGTCTCTTATACCCCTGATGATGCTGTGTGGCCAGACAATCGCTGCACGACCACAACAAAGATGGCTGCAGCATTTCATTGCCTGGCAGACCATCCCTGCATCGTGATTGGTTCTGTAAAGTCTGCCAAAAAAGCTGGGTGGAGACCTGAGTTCCCGCTGAGCAATCCCGGAAATTCTCAGTGCTGACAGAGTACAGTAATATTCGGGCGAGTAACGAGTAGTGGCGAGCAGGTTCGCTCATCACTAATCATGATCAATCAAGTATGGTTCATGCAGCGAAACAACCTTGAGAAGCAGAGGTTGGGAAGTGCTATTTCATACCCAGAGCACTTAAAGGAAAGCTGTGTGCACAATTTCCTTTACTTTAACATGCAAAATCAGGATGACAGATTTTCCTTAAATTCTCATTTGCATAATAATTAAATCACTGATATCTCAGGAATGCAACAACAAATAGAAGATACAAATGTGTCATGGATTCAGCATTCAAAAACCTCTGGTTTGTGGGAGTTGATTTTACTAACAAATCCTCTTACATTTTATATGGTGCTTCTTTGTGAAGCCTAAAACAACTCAAATTATCATCTTAGAGCATTATACTAATAAAGCATGAAATGAAAATGTTTCTTTTTTAGAAAAAAACTGTCTATATATGGACAATTACAACATGTACAGTAAAAAAGACCTGAAATACATTCCAAGCATTTACATTCACACAATGACAAAGATCACAGATAAGAGACTAAACCTAAACCGTTTCTGAAATAAAAGGTTACATATAAATTACTTAAACCAGTACTGGTTTCTCTATTGAAGAATTGCTCATGTTGGAAATACACATGCTAGCTAGTGGCAGTGCAAAAACCAATGCATGTAAAATACATAAAGGGAATAGATACAACTGTGCAAAATTTTTAACTTGCTGCAGTGCAGTTTTGCAAAATAATAATTCATATTCTACTGTATTATTTAATGTTAAATTTAATTCGAACATGGACGATGTGCCATTGATCATTCTGTGCTTCCATGTTTCGTTGATAGTATGACCAACGTCTCAAGAAACTGTCTTATTAGCAGGAAATTTTCTGCATGATAGGTTCATTCATTCATTAGACCTTTCTTGCCTTCTTGCTGTTAGTTACTGTATATTGAAACGTTAATGTAATTAATTTTATGCATTTGCAGTACCTTAAAAGGATATTCCATTTGTTCAAACCATTATTACTATAACAATTAATAAAGACTTAAGGATATGAAACTTCTTTATAAATGGCTAAAAGAAATCTTTATTGTAAATTATTAAAATGGTGTAACCAATATCATAATAAATCAACATGAATGGGAGAAACAAGTACAGGAAACAAGAGAGTGGGACACCTGGATAGTATAGCAAATAATACACTGTATTGTCCATATGAAATCAGTTAAATACAAATAAGCATTGTGCCATAAAAAACAGTGTCCATATGGCAAATCAGAAGAGGTGCTAAGTAAAGCTTCAATAAGTCACAGTGACAAGCCAGCATAGCACCAATCTATCTATCAACATATAGACCACATGTATAGGCGTAAAAGGAAAGGTAATGTTACCTGCAATGTATGTAACCAGGGACCCACCACACCCCTGGATGAAGCATTTAATTGTGAAACGCACATCGTCCCTGATTTCACACACTTAAATATACTTAAATATAATCGCTATTCTCTTGAATACACAAGGAAGCAAATTACAAAAAAAATCCACGTTATAGAAAACATGAATTTTTGTAAAATTTGAGTAGAATTCAATTGCACTCAACTTTATTCATAGTAACATAGTTATTAAGGTTGAAGGGAGACTTTAAGTCTATCTAGTTCAACCCATATCCTGTCCTAACCTGCCCTAACTTGTTGATCCAGAGGAAGGCAAAAAAAAACCCATGTGGCAAACAGTAAGCTTCACATTGGGGAAAAAAATTCCTTCCCGACTCCACATACGGCAATCAGACTAGCTCCCTGGATCAACGCAATATTAAGGAAACTAGTGTATATACCCTGTAATATTATCCTTTTCAAGAAAGGCATCCAGTCCCTTCTTAAATTTTAGTAGGGAATCACTCATTACAACTAGTTTTGAGCATTCCGATACTGCAAATATCGGATATCGGCCGATATTCGCTGTATCGGAATTCCGATACCGAGTACCGATATTTTTTCAATATCGGATACCGGAATCGGAAGTCCCCATAATGCAATGAGCCACTGTTGTGGCTGTGATTGGCTGCTGAAATGATGTCATCATGATGCGCAGTCTGGGGTCTGTACGGGCCTGCTCGGGGCCTGTGCCGGCTGCTGGGGGTCTGTACGGGCCTGCCGGGGACTTGTGCCAGCTGCTGGGGGTCTGTACGGGCCTGCCAGTGGCCTGTGCCAGCTGCCGGGGGCCTGTATGGGCCTGCCGGGGGCCTGTGCCGGCTGCCGGGGGTCTGTACGGGCCTGCCGGGGGTCTGTGCCGGCTGCCGGGGGTCTGTACGGGCCTGCCAGATGCCTGTGCCGGCTGCCGGGGGTCTGTGCGGGCCTGCCGGGGGTCTTGTGTGTGCAGGCATCGTCCGATGGGACTACAAGTCCCATCGGGCGATGCCTGCTAAAATGACATTGATTGACACATTAGCCAATGATGGGATAGTAGTAGTCCCATCATCCGGCTAATGTGTTGAATGTAAAAAAAAATATACATAATACATACATACTACATACATACTACATACATACGACATTCATACAACATACATACATACTTCATATATACTACATTCATACAACATACATACATACTACATACATACTACATATATACTACATTCATACAACATACATACATACATACTACATACATACTTCATATATACTACATTCATACAACATACATACAACATTCATACAACATTCATACAACATACATACATGCTACATACATACTACATATATACAACATTCATACAACATACATACATACTACATACATACTTCATATATACTACATTCATACAACATACATACTACATACATACTACATTCATACAACATACATACATACTACATAATACATACATACTACATATATACTACATTCATACATACATACTACATACTACATACATACAACATGCTACAGACATACAACATACATACTACATACAATACATTCATACAATACAACATATATACTACATTCATACAACATGCATACATAGTACATACTACATACATACTACATACATACAACATGCTACAAACATACAACATACATACAACATACATACTACATACAATACATTCATACAATACATACATATAGACATACAATACATATAACATAGCGTACATACTCACCAATACTTGTCACTTTGATCCCCGAAGCCAGTGTCATCTGTGGAAAAATATTAAAATAACAAACAAGCAATATACTCCCTGATCCACAGAAATCCACGAGTGTCCCATGCCGATTTCCCGTGGAGAACAGCAGCATCAGCTGATGCGACTGCTCTCTACGGGGCTCCAGGAATACAATGACGGGAGGTAGGTACTCTATGTTATATGTACTGTATGTCTATATGTATGTATTGTATGAATGTATTGTATGTAGTATGTATGTTGTATGTCTGTAGCATGTTATATTTATGTAGTAAGTATGTAGTATGTAGTATGTATGTTGTATGAATGTAGTATATATGTATGTAGTATATATGTATGTATGTATGTTGGTTGAATGAATGTATATATGTGGTATGTATGTAGTATGTATGTAGTATGTATGTATGTATGTTGTATGAATGTAGTATATATGTAGTATGTATGTAATATGTATGTTGTATGAATGTAGTATATATGTAGTATGTATGTATGTTGTATGAATTTTGTATATATGTAGTATGTATGTAGTATGTAGTATGTATGTATGTTGTATGAATGTAGTATATATGAAGTATGTATGTAGTATGTATGTATGTTGTATTCATTTATAGGTAGTATGTATGTATGCTGTATGAATGTAGTATATATGTAGTAAGTATGTTGTATGAATGTAGTATATATGAAGTAAGTATGTAGTATATATGTATGTTGTATGAATTTTGTATATATGTAGTATGTATGCAGCATGTATGTATGTACGTATGTATGCTGTATGAATGTAGTATAGATTTATTATGTATGTATGTTGTATGAATGTAGTATATATGAAGTATGTATGTATGTTGTATGAATGTTGTATATATGTAGTATGTATGTATGAATGCTGTATATATGTAGTATGTATGTATGTAGTATGTATGTTTTTTTTTTTACATTCAACACATTAGCCGGATGATGGGACTACTACTGTCCCATCATTGGCTAATGTGTCAATCACTGTCATTGTAGCAGGCATCGCCCGAAGGGACTTGTAGTCCCATCGGACGATGCCTGCACACACACAAGACCCCCAGCAGGCCCGTACAGACCCCCGGCAGCCGGCACAAGCCCCCAGCAGGCCCATACAGACCCCCGGCACAAGCCCCCGGCAGGCCCGTAGAGACTCCCGGCAGCCGGCACAAGCCCCCGGCAGGCCCGTGCAGACCCCCGGCAGCCAGCACAAGCCCCCGGCAGGCCCGTGCAGACCCCCAGCAGCCGGCACAGGCCCCAGGCAGGCCCGTACAGACCCCCGGCAGCCGGCACAAGCCCCAGGCCGGCTCGTACAGGCCCCCGGCAGCCGGCACAAGCCCCCGGCAGGCCCGTACAGACCCCCGGCAGGCCCGCACAGACCACGCCCGCACACACAGACATGCACAGTGTCCGCCCACACACCGCCCACACTCTTCCCCCCTCCCGAACTGGATGTGCAAGTAAAGAAAGGTTTTTTTTAATTCAGATATTTCTGTCCCATTGACTTGAATGGGACTTACAGTATCGGAATCGGCGATACCCGATACTTTTTTGGGTATCGGGCCGATCCAATCCGATCCGATATTTCTCAATATCGGAGGGTATCGCTCAACACTAATTACAACATCATATGGCAGAGAGTTCCATAGTCTCACTGCTCTTACAGTAAAGAATCCGCGTCTGTGAGTATGCTTAAACCTTCTTTCCTCCAGACGTAGAGGATGCCCCCTTGTCCCCGTCACAGGTCTAAGAGTAAAAAGATCATTAGAAAGGTCTTTGTACTGTCCCCGCATATATTTATACATTGTAATAAGATCACCCCTAAGCCTTCGATTCTCCAAACTAAATAATCCCAAGTGTAATAACCTGTCTTGGTATTGCAGACCCCCTAGTTCCCTAATAACCTTGGTCGCTCTTCTCTGCACCCGCTCCAGTTCAGCTATGTCTTTCTTATACACCGGAGACCAGAACTGTACACAGTATTCTAAGTGTGGTCGCACTTGTGACTTATAGAGAGGTAAAATTATGTTCTCCTCATGAGCATCTATGCCTCTTTTAATGCATTTCATTATTTTATTTGCCTTTGCAGCAGCTGCCTGACACTGGCCACTAAATGTGAGTTTGTCGTCCACCCATACACCCAGGTCTTTTTCAGTGACAGTTTTGCCCAGTGTTTTACAATTAAGCACATAATTATACTTCTTATTCGTTCTACCCAAGTGCATGACCTTACATTTATCCCCATTATAGCTCATTTGCCATTTATCAGCCCAAGCTTCTAGTTTACATAAATTCTCCTGTAATATAAAATTGTCCTCCTCTGTATTGATTACCCTGCAGAGTTTAGTGTCATCTGCAAATATTCAAATAAAGTCCGTGGAGCCTCATTTAAGAGTCTCAAACATGGAACTAGCCAGATCTTCCTCCAGGGAAGGACCCAGCCAAGGAGTGGCTCCTTTCGGAAACCACCATTACCACCATATTAAGTGGCCCTTTAAGTCAATATCCAGCTCTTTACGAGTTTAGAGATATGACAAGGGAAATACCAAGGCCAGGTATCCATCCACAGACAGCTGTTTCGGGGTAATGGGAGCAATGCCTAGTAGATCAACAGCTGTCTGTGGATGGATACCTGGCTTTGGTATTTCCCTTGGCATATCTCTAAACTCGTAAAGAGCTGGTATTGAGTTAAAGGACCACTTAATATGGTGGTAATGGTGGTTTCCGAAAGGAGCCACTCCTTTGCTGGGTCCTTCCCTGGAGGAAGATCTGGCTCGTCCCGTGTTTGAGACTCTTAAATGAGGCTCCACGGACTTTATTTGCATATTCGTATTTCCCAGGGAGCAATGCACCTAGGATTTCACTGATTGAGCGCCTTTGCCGGCTGCCGCAGTGTTTTCTTTGACTGGTCTCCCTGAGGTCAGTGATTGTTTTGTGATGTTGGTCTACTAGGCATTGCTCCCACCTAGCTAGAATCGTACTCCACACCGATGAGGGGCAACACACCGAAACAGCTGTCTGTGGATGGATACCTGGCCTTGGTATTTCCCTTGTCATATCTCTAAACTCGTAAAGAGCTGGACATTGACTTAAAGGGCCACTTAATATGGTGGTAATGGTGGTTTCCGAAACGAGCCACTCCTTGGATGGGTCCTTCCCTGGAGGAAGATCTGGCTAGTCCCGAGTTTGAGACTCTTAAATGAGGCTCCACTGACTTTATTTGCATATTCGTATTTCCCAGGGAGCAATGCACCTAGGATATCACTGATTGAGCGCCTTTGCCGGCTGCCTCAGTGTTTTCTTTGACTGGTCTCCCTGAGGTCAGTGATTGTTTCGTGATGTTGGTCTACTAGGCATTGCTTCCACCTAGCCAGAATCCTACTCCACACCGATGAGGGGCAACACCCCGAAACAGCTGTTTGTGGATGGATACCTGGCCTTGGTATTTCCCTTGTCATATCTCTAAACTCGTAAAGAGCTGGATATTGACTTAAAGGGCCACTTAATATGGTGGTAATGGTGGTTTCCGAAAGGAGCTTAACCCAGCAGGAAGTACGGCGGCATCTAGAAATCACTAAAATTGACAAATCCCCGGGCTGGCTGGGTCCTTCCCTGGAGGAAGATCTGGCTAGTCCCGTGTTTGAGACTCTTAAATGAGGCTCCACGGACTTAATTTGCATGTTCGTATTTCCCAGGGAGCAATGCACCTAGGATTTCACTGATTGAGCGCCTTTGCCGGCTGCCGCAGTGCTTTCTTTGACTGGTCTCCGAGGTCAGTGATTGTTTCGTGATCTGCAAATATTGAAATTCTACTCTCTATGCCCCCTCCAAGGTAATTAAGAAATATGTTAAAAACAAGCGGGCCCAAAACTGACCCCTGTGGTACCCCACTGCTAACCGTGACCCAGTCCGAGTGTGCTCCATTAATAACCACCCTTTGTTTCCTATCCCTGAGCCAGCTCTTAACCCACCTACACATATTTTCCCCTATCTCCATTGTTCTCATTTTATGTATCAACCTTTTGTGTGGCACCGTATCAAAAGCTTTTGAGAAGTCCATGTGCACCATGTCCACTGCATTCCCTTGGTGCAGTCCGGAACTTACCTCTTCATAAAAGCTTATCAGATTAGTCTGACAGGAACGGTCCCTTGTAAACCCATGTTGATATTGGGTCATGAGGTTATTCTTCTCCAGATACTCCAGTATAGTATCTCTTAGAAAACCCTCCAGGATTTTACCCACAGTTGAGGTTAAACTTACTGGCCTATAATTTCCGAGTTCAGTTTTTGTCCCCTTTTTGAATATTGGCACCACATTTGCTATACGCCAGTCCTGTGGTACAGACCCTGTTATTATAGAATCTTTAAAGATTAAAAATAATGGTCTATCTATGACTGCTTAATTCCTGCAGTACTCGGGGGTGTATCCCATCCGGGCCCGGGGATTTGTCAATTTTAGTGATTTCTAGATGCCGCCGTACTTCCTGCTGGGTTAAGCAGGTGACATTTAATGGAAAATTTTCATCCCTGATCATGTTATCCGTCATGGGATTTTCTTGTGTAAATACTGTTGAAAAAAAGTCATTTAGTATATTGGGTTTTTCCTCATCCTCATCCACCATTTCACCCAGACTATTTTTAAGGGGACCAACACTATCATTTTTTTAGTTTCTTACTATTTATGTAGTTAAAGAATATTTTGGGATTATTTTTACTTTCTCTGGCAATGAGTCTCTCTGTCTCAATCTTTGCTGTCTTGATTTGCTTTTTGCAGAATTTATTTAATCTTCTGTATTTAGTTAATGCCTCATCACTACCTACTTGCTTTAATTCTCTAAATGCTTTATTTTTGTCCCTTATTGCGCACCTTACAGCTCTTTTTAGCCATAATGGTTTCCTCTTATTTCTCGTATGTTTATTCCCATATGGTATATATTGTGCACAGGTCCTATTCAGGATGCTAATAAATGTCTCCCATTTTCTTTGTGTATTTTTATGTCTCAGGATATCGTCCCAGTTAATTGCACCAAGATCATCTCTCATCCGTTGGAAATTTGCTTTCCTGAAGTTTAGTGTCCTTGTAACCCCTCTACTACACATCTTATTAAAGGATACATGAAAACTTGTTAATTTGTGATCACTATTACCCAAGTGAACCCCAACCCTTATATTTGATATGCGGTCTGGCCTGTTGGTTAATATTAGGTCTAGCAGTGCCCCCCCTCTTGTTGGGTCCTGAACCAGTTGTGAAAGGTAATTGTCTCTCATAGTTGTCAAAAACCTATTACCTTTGCTGGAACTGCAGGTTTCGGTTCCCCAATGTATTTCAGGGTAGTTGAAGTCCCCCATAATGGCTGGTTCATCTATTTGCTTTATGAGGATATTCTCTGTTGCTTCCATTATTTTTGGAGACTTATAACAAACCCCTATCAGTAATTTATTATTTTCCCCCCTCCCCTTATCTCCACCCACAGGGACTCTACATTTTCATTAGATTCATATATATTATCACGAAGGATGGGTTTTAAGGATGATTTTACATATAAACTCACGCCTCCCCCTCGTTTATTTGTACGGTCATTTCTGAACAGACTATAGCCCTGTAAATTAACCGTCCAGTCATGGCTCTCGTCCAGCCATGTCTCAGATATCCCCACCATGTCATAATTATGTTCCAACAACATTAACTCCAATTCCTCCATTGTGTTGGTGAGGCTTCTGGCATTAGTATACATGCACTTTATGTATCTCTCTGTACCTCTATTCTTTCTTAAATTATTAACTGTTCTAACCCCACCCCCCATGCCACCCCCACCCCCAATTTCATTATTTGCACCCAGTTCTCTATCTGCACTGTCTGCCCCTCCTATAAAAGGAATACCCTCCCCCATCCCTAGTTTAAACACTCCTCCAACCTTCTAGCCATTCTCTCCCCCGGCACAGCTGCACCCTCCCCATTGAGGTGCAGCCCGTCCCTAGCGTAGAACCTGTAGCCAACTGAGAAGTCGGCCCAGTTCTGCAGGAACCCAAACCCCTCCTTCCTGCTCCAATTCCTGAGCCACTTATTAACCACTCTAATCTCCCGTTTCCTCTCTGCTCATCTCTAGTAAATACATTTGCAGAAAAATCATAGTAGTTTGTAAATACATAATGTGAAGAGATGAGACTTCAAGATCTTAATTACTGATTAATGAGATTGGCAGTTATTGTACCCATTTCCAATCATTTTATTAGACTTTTAATTAATCCATACTTCCAAAACATGGGACTTGTTTCAGGTGAAAGGAAAGAACAAACTTAAATCTCTATTTTTCTAGCTTTGTGAATGGTCCATAAAATAGGTTTTAATGCCCAGTACAAGAGAAAAGTAGAAAGCTGATTTATTCTTAGGGTAATGTTTTATTGTTATCTTGTAGGTTTGTACAAATATTCATTAATTTAATCTTTAGTAAGAAACTGATAGAAATGTGTCACACTCTGAACATTTGATCTTTACAGTTTTCATTAGCCACAATAACAGTCTGTTTCAGGGAGCAATAAATATGTGTATTACCAGATGTAAAAATAAAATGATGCATCAACTATGGAGAAATTGTAGTATGAGCTATGAAATGACTATAGCAGACATCATGTCTGAGTGATTTTCCAGTATGAGCTTATATCATCTTTGATCTCCTAAAATGGTCGCTTTACCTGCTGTGTTTACAACCAGACGTTTTAAACGTTACCTATTTAAGACAGACATTTCAAAGTATGAAAAAATAAATGTTGTCATTATAGTCTCAGGAAGGCAATTTGATTGTAGTTTATTCAAACATAGCTGAAGTATAGGAGTAAAGTGTAATGTGGCACAGAGTTGGATTCCATGTCTTCCTGAATAAATAGTGGCAATGTAATATAGTATTTTAATCCTTTGGGAGAATTAATTCTTATTTTCTTTTACATATATTATGCAATGATTATTGTTTAGTTTGCTGTCTGGGGTTTTACTCCAAAGAAGACTTACAGATCTATAGTGATTTACAAAAACCTTAACATCTAGTACTGAAATAAACCAAATTTATGTTTTTTACTTCATAGTAAAGTCTTCTTTTAACTTTTTAAATGTTTTATTAACTTGTGCCAAAATTTCAGAAGAAAGAGTACACATCATTAGGGATCAGGTTCCAGCGAACTTTAGTCCAAAATTTGGTACTTGTACCAGAACTCTACCTGAACTTGAACCCCATAGCAGTCAAGTCAATGGGGACCTTAATGTTGGTGCTCTAAAACGGTCATAGTAAGGACTATGGGGCTGCAAAAGTATCTCTCTCTCCTCAGCATCAGAACACAAAAATGGACTTCCAGAAGTAGTCCGTGTTCAGATTTCAGGTAGATAATGTGCGATGATCTTATTGTATACAAAAAAAGAAAAATCTTCAACTAGCAATTTAGCATAAAAAATAGACAACACTCAGATGACACATGGATGGCATCCGTGTGCTGTTTGTTTCATAGACCAATTAGTTTAAATTGATCATTTAGATCTGCAAATTGATTCAAAATCAGACAAGTTCGCAACCCCCCCGCAAAAAAAGGACATGAGTATATACCTGTAGACTTTAATGGGTAGATGTCCTACCCTTGAAAAGCATGGATAGAACACATACAGTGGGGAATCATTTGATACACTGCCGATTTTACAACTTTCCCTCCTACAAAAAATGGAGAGGTCTGTAATTTTTACTGTAGGTACACTTCAATTGTGAGAGACAGAATCTTACAAAAATAATCTAGAAAATAACATTGTATGAGATTTGCATAATTAGTTTGTATTTTATTGCATCAAATAAGTATTTGATACAATAGAAAAACAGAACTTAATATTTGGTGCAAAAACCTTTTTTTACAATTAGTCAGGAGTGAGAAAATTGTAACCTGACTCTGTCAGAATGGTGGGAATGAATGTCCCACAACTGGTAAGGGTGATCAGAATGCAGGATTCTTAGTCAGGGTGATGGACATGTGTGACCCACAGCCTGCCAGAATGGCTACAACCTAGTATTCACAGTCGGTCAGGGTAGATTGTTGGCCTGTCCAACAAATAGGAAAATGTTGCTATCTCCTGGGGATACAGCCTACCTAAGCACTGTCACCCACGGCCCGAGAGCCCAGAACTCTGGTAACGCCGTGCCTTCTGGACCCTCATCACACAGCAGGGTAACAGGACCAGTGACTTACCCAGAACAGGTTCCGGAGGGTTCCTGTGAGGTTGGGGCCTTAGTGTCACTTCTAACTGCCTTTAGCCAGAAGTCTCTGGCATTTTCTCATGCTAGCGGTGATTTCCTCGAGGTCACCAAAGCTCACCGGGCTGCTCACAATGAGCTACCCGTGGGAACAGCAGCTTCAGGGACCAGCACTAACCTCTATGACATCACCGCTCATCACTGAAGGTGCACTCTCAGCAGCTCATTGTCTCTTGGATTTAAGCATCATGCTACCTTGCAGTTTGAAATCCATATGTAGCAAAGAGCAGGGTGGGACAGTATGGATTATCTACTCGCCAGACAGATAAGGAATATGGTTGTTTATTATTTTTGTTTTTTTTACATGGGTCATGGGCTTCAATGGATAATAGGCATGGAGGTGAGTATAACTGTTTTTTTTTTTTTTTACGTAATGTGTAAAAGAGGGTGTGGAGTTTTATTTTCAATAAAGGATTTTATTCTTGCTATGTGTTTATTTCAAAACTTACTATGAGGTTAGTAATGTGGGTGTTTTATAGACACCTCTCCACTACTAACCCCTGGGCTTGATGTTAGCTTTTAATAAAAAGCTGACATCAGCCGCAACCCTATAAACTCACTTATCACTGTGACAAAGCAAATGTAAAGAGAGAGGCTAAGCTCCAGATTTGGTGCATCTTATGGATGTGCCATTTCTGGGAAGGCAGAGGGCTGATGTTGGTGGCCCAGCAAGGGGAGCAATATCCATGGCCCCTTCCCTGGCTATTAATATCAACCCACAGCTGTCTGTTTAGCCTTTGCTGGTTTCAATTTTTAGGGAGACCCTATGCAATTGTTCTTCTGGTGTCCCGTGTAACCTTACAACTAAAGGCTAAGCAAATGTCTGTGAGCTGTTATTAATAACCATCAGCTTCCAGCTATATGCTTTCCCTCTGCTGGTTATGAAAATTACTCTAGAGCCTACGACATTTTTCTATATTTAATTTTAATTTTACACAGGAGGTACACAGCGGGTGCTGAATACAACTCCCATCATTGTCGCCTTGCCACTCTGATAACAGGGAGACCAGGTGACAAAGTTGAAAGTTGCCTTCAGCAGCTGGCATCTAGGAAAAGCACAAACTTTAATGTTTTTTCCCAGGCACTGGTACTTGTCATGCAATGATACATGGATGTCATCAGTGTGTCATTGGTGTGCACGCGTGCAGCACACATTTTGTCCATGCTGCTCGTAAAAACTGACATCTGTGGAATTTTTCATGTGGACACACACGGTCTGTGTGAAAAACCTGACAAATGCACACCACCATTGAATACAATGGGTGTGGTGTGCATGTGTCCGTATTTGCGGTCATTAAAAAAAGGACTGCATATGGACACAAAAAGCGGACATGTGAAGGGGCCTTATGGTGTGTATATTAATGTCACCACTTTATTTTATTTTTTCCACCAAAATTTATTTTTTATATATAAATTTTAGATTGTATGTGAAAGTAAAGGTGAAAAAGTTCTGAAATTATGAATTTTTTTAACTTGCCAAACACCTGGAATTTTAACAGGGGAGTATAAACTTTTTATATCCATTGTATCTTTCTTTCCTTAGGCAGGCTTACACAAATTTGAAAAAATGGACAGCACATGGAATAAGACAAATGTTACTCTTAGCAATGCAATAGACAAACTTTTTTTGGCTCACTAAATCTGTGTGTGAAAAATATCGCCGCATGCACTAGTTTTATCCATGTGTTGAATGAGACCGATTCAACTCTATGGGTATAACAAAAAAAGGATGTCACAGCATAGCATCCATTTTTTAGCGATACATTGCAATTCTGTAACATAGGAAGCTGTAATGTTCTTGTAAATTATTATTAAATGCTGCAAAAAAAATGTGTTGCACATGAGTTACAGAAAAATGACAAGTGAGAAAAAAGTCATCCAACTTTTCTGGATGACAAGCTGATGATTTTTTTGTATGGCTAATGCATTTGCAACCAACATTGCTAAAGTCTTCTTTTAAATTCTCTTTTTTTTATATACGAGTATTAATTGTCTTATTCAGACAAGTAGTGTTATTAATGACCCTCATTTTTGTACTTTCTATATATAATAGACTTCCAATCTCTACATACCTTTTAATGGTGTTACTATACCCTTTCCCACAAAAGTATTATCATAAAAATTCTTGTTTGAGAAAGAATAAAACATATAAAACAATCATTTAATCAAGGTGCAAGAGATTTTATAGAAAGATAGCAAGGGTTTCTATTGGGAAATCTCCAAGAATACAACCTCATTTTTAGTTTGGTTAGTCTTTTATGGGTTTTTTTGGCCATGTTCCCTAAATGCTAAAGCGGACCTGCTATTATGATTTCTCAGGTCATTACGAGTTCATATATACCAAACATGTATAGGTTTATTTTTTACTTAAGTGGTGAAAAAAAATCCAAAGGTTTGTAAAAATGTTTTAAAAAATTAAAAATGGCACCTTTTTCTGAGACCCATAGCGTCTTGATTTTTTGGGGGATTTGAGATTGGAGGAGGGCTTAATTTTTGCATGTTGAGCTGAAATTTTTATTGATCCCATTTTGGGATAGATATGATGTTTTGATCGGCAGTTATTGCATTTTCTTGCAATGTTGCAGCAACCAAAAAAAACCTGTAATTCTCTTGTTTTGATTCTTTTTCTCATTATGCGGGTTTACCAGTTAGATTAATTCCTTTCATATCTTGATACATCGGGTGTTTCTGAATGCGGCGATACCAAATATGCATATTTTTTCTGTTTTTAAATTGTTTTATTTTAAATGGGGCAAAAGGGGGTGATTTGAACTTTTTTTTCATTTTTAAAAACTTATTCTGTTTACTAGCTTCAATAGTCACCATGGAAGACTAGAAGCTGCGATCAGCTGATAGCTTGTGTTAAACACAGCAGGACTTCAGCCCTGCTATGTGTAACAAAAATGCTCATCTTTTCTGAGTACCAACCAGCGCTCATAAACAGTTCAGCAATGACAACCACAGAGGTCTCCTGCAGGTCCCAGGTTGTCATGCCAACCCATTGGTGCCATGAGATCATGTGACAGAGGTGACAATGGGAGGATCAAAGACACGCATATGATTTGCGTGAGTTAAATCTTAGAATCATAGAATCGTAGAGTTGGAAGGGACCTCCTGGGCCATCTGGTCCAACCCCCTGCTCAAAGCAGGATTCGCTAAATTATCCCAGTCAGATGTCTGTCCAGCCTCTGTTTGAAGACTTTCATTGAAGGAGAACTCACCACTTCTCGTGGCAGCCTGTTCCACTCATTGATCACTCTAACTGTCAAAAAAAGTTTTTTCTAATATCTAATCTGTGTCTCCTCCCATTCAGTTTCATCCCATTGCTTCTAGTCTTTCCTTGTGCAAATGAGAATAAAGTTGATCCTTCTACAATGTGACAGCCCTTTAGATATTTGTAGATAGCTATTAAGTCTCCTTATATAGCTGTCAGATCAGCTGCCATGCTATAAAAGGTGCGAGCTCAGCACCTGAGTCTGCACCAAAGAGGGGGAGGCGACCTATGACGGATATACACGTCATAGGTCGTTAAGGGGTTAAAGATATTTTGCACCTGAGTGAAAACTCAGGTCAGCTTTTCGAATAATAACAGTATATAATATACACACTGTTAGTTCTTGGCTTTGCTAGCCAGTTTGAGTGGTTGTCGTGTGACAACAAGTATGTGATTTTAGTGAACATCTGACTGTAAGTATGCAAGTCACATATCTGCGGTCATGTGACAACTGCATTCTTGCTGTCAATTAATGACTGCTTGAGCCAGTTAGCAGAACTGAATCATAACACTATGTATCTTACACACTCTTAGAGTATGTAGATATTTGGAAGCGTTTAATGGACAGAAACTGAAAGGAAATGCTCCAAATCCTCCTCAAACTCAAATCTCCTGAAACTTGGTGTTTCCATTCTGTTTATATTCCAAAAACTCAGCAAAAAAATTCAATGTGAACACACTTGTCTCGAAATAAAATCTGAAAAAATCACTTCAGAATCAAATAAAGTTTTTGTCTTACAATTTTGTTTTTCCCTACTTTTCTTTTCCAAGATCTACTATTTTTTTTCAAATTTCAATTGGCATAGTCATTTTTGGGCTTTCTTTTTTAGGGACATGTTCTATTTTTGAACAAATGCTCTGGAAGATGGGTAACAAAATCTAAACATTGTGAATTATCTCCAGCTACTGTAGTTACAGTCAGATGATGGCTATGAATCAGAGCTAGCATCTGCCTTGTATGAAGCAGGCTCAGCTCTGAGATGCTTCATACTTTCCCTAGTGATTTTTTTTTACAAAAATGTATGTCATAGGTCATTAAGGAGTTAAAAATATGTATGCTTGAAAGACTTTTCCTATTCCTTTCTATTGTAAAACCACTTTGCTTTTTTATGTTCAGTCTTATCAACATTTTTTTCAGATTTTTAAAAATGCCTGGTGGAAGAAAATAAAATGCATGTCATTTCTTTGAAAAGTCTCCTGATGGCATTCTCCAATGAAAAGGCTGAAAAAATGCTTCAGGAGAATCTGTTCCAAAATGCTTATGCTTGAAAAAACTCTTCAAACCCACTTTAGAAAATGTAAAACTCCTCCAAAATCTCCCAATAGGAGTCTTTTCCTGATGCTGTTTCAACTGCAAAACTCAAAATATTGAATGCTTCAATAAAACTCAGTGTACAAATACCTTACATATTTGGGAAGTTGCACTGCTTGCTTAAAGCTTGCCATGGGTTGGAAAATCACTTTAACTAACTTAAACGTGTATGTGCACATGAAGTCTTTTTTTTCAAACCTTATATTTTTATGTTTTTAGAGCCACAGATTCCTCATCAATAAAACCCTGGCAGTCTTTTTCCTGAGCAGGCTTTGCAGGTGGCTTCGCTGGCTTCATCTTTTCACTGTATTTTCCACTATGATGGCAAGTGGCTTCTATGTCAAAGCCACCCAAAAAATAAACATGTCACTTATTTTCACAGCTTTTGACCCATGAAGCAGTTAAAAGAAGTAACATAAAACTGAGCATGTGCACAGTAATGTCATTTTACATTACTATTACATAGTTACATAGGTTGAAAAAAGAGCTAGGCCCATCAAGTTCAACCTTTCTCCACCAATTGTTCATTTTGTCTCTAAATTTTCTATAACCCACAATGTTACATGTAATAAATCATCCAACCCTTTTTATAAAGCTGTTATAGAGTCTGCCATCACTACCTCTTGTGGTAAGGCATTCCACATTCTGACTGAACTAACTGTAAAGAACACTTTCCTATTTAGCTGTCGGTATGGCCTTTCTTCCACCCAAAATGAATGCCACCTGGTCCTTAGTATGGTCCTTAGAAGGAGTAAGTCAAGGTAAACTATCCCAACTTTTCCAACCTCTCATCATATGAGAGGTCTTCCATCCCTTGTAATAATCTCATTGCCCGCCTTTGAACTGACTCTAATTTCTGAATATCCTTTATTAAATGTGGAGACCAAAACTGGATCTCCTATTCTCGATGTGGCCTCACAAGTGATTTATAAAAGGGTAATAATACAGTCATGGCCAAAAGTTTTGAGAATGACACAAATATTAATTTTTACAAAGTCTACTGCTTCATTTTTTCTAATGGCAATTTGCATATACTCCAGAATGTTATAAAGAGTGATCAGCTTAACAGCAATTACTTGCAAAGTCAATATTTGCCTAGAAAATTAACTTTATCCCCCAAAACACATTTCAACATCATTGCAGCCCTGCCTTAAAAGGACCAGCTAACATTGTTTCAGTGATTGCGCCATTAACACAGGTGTGGGTGTTGATGAGGACAGGGCTGGAGATCAATCTGTCATGATTAAGTAAGAATGACACCACTGGACACTTTAAAAGGAGGCTGGTGCTTGGCATCATTGTTTCTCTTCTGTTAACCATGGTTATCTCTAAAGAAACACGTGCAGTCATCATTGCACTGCACAAAAATGGCCTAACAGGGAAGAGTATCGCAGCTAGAAAGATTGCACCTCAGTCAACAATCTATCGCATCATCAAGAACTTCAAGGAGAGAGGTTCCCTTGTTGCCAAAAAGGCTCCAGGGCGCCCAAGAAAGACCAGCAAGCGCCAGGACCGTCTCTTAAAAGTGTTTCAGCTGCGGATCGGGCTACCAGCAGTGCAGAGCTTGCTCAGGAATGGCAGCAGGCAGGTGTGAGTGCATCTGCACGCACTGTGAGGCGGAGACTCTTGGAGCAAGGCCTGGTCTCAAGGAGGGCAGCAAAGAAGCCACTTCTCTCCAGAAAAAACATCATAGACAGACTGATATTCTGCAAGAGGTACAGGGAGTGGACTGCTGAGGACTGGGGTAAAGTCATTTTCTCTGATGAATCCCCTTTTCGATTGTTTGGGACATCTGGAAAATGGCCTAATCGGAGAAGACGAGGTGAGCGCTACCACCAGTCTTGTCTCATGCTAACTGTCAAGCATCCTGAAACCATTCATGTGTGGGGTGGCTTCTCAGCCAAGGGAATGGGCTCTCTCTCAGTCTTGCCTAAAAACACAGCCATGAATAAAGAATGGTACCAGAATGTCCTCCAAGAGCAACTTCTCCCAGCCGTCCAAGAGCAGTTTGGCTCATCAACAATGCCTTTTTCAACATGATGGAGCACCTTGCCATAAAGCAAAGGTGATAACTAAATGGCTCAGGGAACAAAACTTAGAGATTTTGGGACCATGGCCTGGAAACTCCCCAGATCTTAATCCCATTGAGAACTTGTGGTCAATCATCAAGAGACGGGGGGACAAACAAAAACCTTCAAATTCAGACAAAATAAAAGCATTGATTTTGCAAGAATGGACTGCTATCAGTCAGGATTTCATCCCGAAGTTGATTGAGAGCATGCCAGGGAGAATTGCTGAGGTCCTGAAGAAGAAGGGTCAACACTGCAAATATTGACTTGCTGCATTAACTCATTCTAACTGTCAATATAACCTTTTGTTACTCATAATATGATTGCAATTATATTTCTGTATGTGATAAAAACATCTGACAAACACACATAAAAACCAGAGGGCAGCAGATCATGTGAAAATATAATATTTGTGTCATTCTCAAAACTTTTGGCCATGACTGTATGTTGGGATTGCGGGATTTTATCTCTCTTTTTATACACCCTAAAATCCTGTTTGCTTTTGCGGCTGCTGCTTGACATTGAGTACTGCTGCTCAGCTTACTTATAACCAAAATACCCAAGTCCTTCTCTTGTTCTGTAGTCCCAAGTATGCTCCCATTTAATGTATATGCAGAAATAGGATTTCTCCGTCCCAGGTGCATTACTCTACATTTATCTACATTAAACCTAATTTGCCAAGTGTTTGCCCATTCTGACATCTAATCCAGATCGTTTTGCAAAATTGTAATGTCAAGGTCAGATTTTAGCATCCTGCATAGTTTGCTGTCATCAGTAAAGTCTGACACTTTATTAATGACCTTTTGGATGGGATTGAGAATAAAGATGTTAAAAAGATTCGGTCCTAGCAAAGACCCCACTGCTGGCTGTATCCCATTCAGAGAACTTACCATTTATGACTCTTTGTTTCCTTTCATTTAGCCAATTTCTTAACCATCTGCATATAGTTCCCCCAGTCCTTGTCTCTGAAGATTCAGTATAAAGCGGTTATGTGGTACAGTATCAAATGCCTTTGCAAAGTCCAGATAAATCATATCAGCTGCATTACCAATATCGAGACTTACACTTACCTCCTCATAGAAACCCAATATTTTAGTTAGACATGACTTGTTCTTCATAAATCCATGCTGGTTGTCAGTTATTATATTATTCTCTGCAATATATTTCTGCAGGTCATCTCTTATAATGCCCTCACTGTACACTCTTATTTTTGGGGTGGTTTTGCAGAACTTTTTCAGGCAGATTCCAGGTGAATCCACCTCAAAAAGACATTGTCTGCACATACCATTAGAAGTTTAAAAAAATCGTCTTAGAAACCAATAATTTTTCTGTGTACATTTACAAATGAAGTGCATATTGACACATCCACTTGCAAACAGTTGAAGGTAAATGAATTTATGCAATAAAAAGAGCAAAACGGTTGACTAGAAAACACGGTGCAGAACTTATTATTTCTTGACCTAAATTAAAAATCTGTTTCTAACTGTTGGCCAGCATGAGAACAAGTGTTATGTCTGGAAGTAATTGCTTTTCAATATCCCAGCATATCTATCTTATTTTCTTTTCCTAAAATGCCAATATATATTATTATTTTTATTTCAAAGTCCATCGTACTTCATTACTAATCGTGTTTATTGTCATTTCGGGATGTGCCGTATTTTTGTTGAACTGAGTAATGGAATGTGTCAATGAAATATGAAAACTGACCTGCAATTACTTGAGAATTCTGAGAGACAATGACCTGATTGTTGTGGGAAAGTTCCCTACTGTTTAAAGTATGTTGTGCAAACGTATACCAAAGGCTTCTGTGGGCAGGCAAATGAATGTTGTAAGGAGATTGAGCCAGTGCATTCATTTTGTTTACTTTGGTTTTTACTGTCCGCCCGCTTTCACCGAAAAACTTGCTTGGAGCAGACTGTAGCAGACCTCTCTCTGTCTTTTTATAATTGATCAGGGGATGACTGCCTTCCCTGAGGGTTAAGACGTGGCAACTTTTTCTGTTTGCTCAGCTTCTCAATGCAATAGTTCAAACATTGTTCACACCAGCTGGCAGTGTAATGCCATATGCACATCTTGTCAAAGCAACTGTTGTCATGGATACTAGACACTATCTGGAAAACCAGCTCATTGATTCTGTTATCTTTTTTTTTTTGGCTGAATTTTATTGTTTTGTACATATACTTTTTTTATTTTAGGAAGGACTTTTCTTTAACCCCTTTACTCCCGGAGCTGTTTTCGATTTTTCGTTTTCATTTTTCGCTCCCCTTCTTTCCAGAGCCATAGCTTTTTTATTTTTCCGTCAATAAGGCCATGTGGTGCTTATTTTTTGTGGGACGAGTTGTACTTTTAATTGACACCATTGGTTTTACCATGTCATGTACTCAAAAACGGGAAAAAAATTCCAAGTGCGGTGAAATTGCAAAAAAAGTGCAACCCCACACTTGATTTTTTGCTTGGCTTTTTTGCTAGGTTCACTAAATGCTAAAACTGACCTACGATTATGATTCTCCAGGTCATTACGAGTTCACAGACACCAAACATGTGAAGGTTCTCTTTTATTTAAGTGGTGAAAAAAAATTCCAAAGTTTGCTAAAAAAATGCGCAATTTTCTGAGACCCGTAGCGTCAAGATGGGGTCGGGTGAGGGCTTATTTTTTGCGTGCCGAGCTAACGTTTTTAATGATACCACTTTTGTGCAAATATGTTCTTTTGATCGCCCGTTATTGCATTTTAACAAAAAAAACATAATTCTGGTGTTTTTAATTTTTTTCTCGCTATGCCATTTAGCGATCAGGTTAATCCTTTTTTTCATTGATCGGGCGATTCTGAACGCGGCAATACCAAATATGTGTATGTGTGATTTTTTTTCATTGTTTCATTTTGATTGGGGCGAAAGGGGGATAATTTGAACTTTTAGTTTTTTTTATTTTTAAACACTTTTTTTACTTTTGGCATGCTTCAATAGCCTCCATGGGAGGCTAAAAGCATGCCATACTTGATTGGCTCTGCTACATTTGGGCGAAGAGCAGATCGCTCATATGTAGAAGATTTACTGCATTGCTATGAGCGTCGGCTACCGGGTGGTGCTAATAGCAATGTGCCTGCAACGACCATAGAGGTCTCTATGAGACCTCTGGTTGTCAAGGCAATGCATCGCCGACCCCTGATCACGTGACAGGGGTCGGTGATGCGCTCACTTCCGGCCCGGCGGCCGGAAGCGGTAGTTATATGCCTGCTGTCAGCTTTGACAACGGGATTTAACTAGTTAATAGGCATGAGCAGATTGCGATTCCACTCTCGCCTATTGCGGGCTCACCGCCGGAGCCCACCTCAAAGCAGGGGATACTTACCGATGACGCAATAGTACGTCATTGGTAAGTAGGGGGTTAAAATTAGGAATGTTTTAACATGAAGGGTGCTACAGTAAAAATACACTGTTTATGATTGAGACTTTGATTAAAAGCAGCAGGGCTCCCATCATTTTCAGACTGAGAACCAACATAGAATTGTAATATAAAGTGTGTTATAGCACGTTTACATTTTCCACAACTCTGTTTCAGATACTGTATTAGATTAGGCATTCCCCATCACTTAAAGAGAAGAGGAAATGAAATTAAATCTCCTACTGAGACACACAAATTCATGGTCAAGTCCATCTAAAACATAAGGCACAGCATTTGCCAGATCTGATGCATAACTTCCACTTGCGATGCTATACAGACCCTATTCACTTTCAGATGGGTCCTTCTAGTTCTGACAAAGTATTTCTTGACTATTTTGCTTGAAAAAAACAACAGTGTGGCCCTATAATCTTTGCACTAAAAATCTGACATAAAGCTGTTGCAAAACAGTGTTTGCAACTCATTGCTCAAAAATATTTTGACTCTTGACATTTTTACGCCAACTTCAAAAGTTGAGCAGAGTTTAATGGAGGGGAGTGGCTGGACGTGGCCTTACAAAAGCATCATAATTTATACCACAAAAGTGGCAGAAATAAAGTCTAAAATGTACTCTGTTACATTTCTGATGCTGATGCACAGCAAATAAAGAGTGCCAAATTCATTAAGACGTGAATGTACATGCTTCTTCATGAATTTGGAACATCTCTTTCCAGCGCTTCCTGGATCAATACAAGATTACAAGGCAACAGTATTGATGAGTTGGCCCCTTTTGTGATGAAGGCTTTCAACAGAACTCATGTAAAAAAAGGCTAAACATATTGGCATAACTGTCTGCCATATAGCCATATTTTGCTCCCCAAATGGAGTACAATGATATAGATTCCATAGTTACTTAACCAAATTGTCATCTCTGCTATCTCCATGATTGTACTTTTCAATGTAGTACTTCATCCCATCTGTCTATATGCTCTTCAAAACCATTGAACTGAAAGGCTGATTTTGACTTGAATGATGCTAGATAATAATCTAATTTATGTATACTGTACAAGAATGTAAATTATGGCTCTGTTACCCAGGCATATTACTTCATGCCATTGAGAACTTTATAATTTCAATTTTTTTCTCCCAAAAAAAAAATTAGATTGAAAGTGTAGAACACTAAAAAATTTTACTATGGAATTTTCCCATTTAGATAGTTAGACTGAGTTTCTTAATTTCTGAAAACAATAGTATAAAACTAATTTATTTTTTTCTATGTTATTTTGCACATAATGAGAATAATAGAGTGAATTGCAGGAGGGGGGTATCATAAAGCATTGAATCACAGATTAAATGTTCAATGCGGGAAATAAAAAGTTCAACGGTCAATCCAATCACAATTCCCCCTGTAGTGTTGCATTTACAATCAGTCTAGTATTTATTATTTTCCAGAACAAATAGATGGAAATAGATGAAAAAATGGAAAAAAGTTTAAACAGACCATAAACTATTGTTATTGTTACCAACTAGGAAATAAGTTGGACTGATATTAAAATATTGAAATAAAAGTCCAGGTGATTAACAACAGAAAATAAATAGTTGGTGAGGTTATTGCTGAATCTGATATTTAAAATAAACAGCAATGAGACTATCACTAAGAGTCAAAATGGAAAATTGATATTCCTTTTTTATATGTTGGGCATTATATTTTTGTCATTTGAGAAGCACAATATGTATTAATTTCTCATAATTTTTCTTTGTATTTCTTTAAAATATACTAAATTACAAGTTATCTGATCAGTAGATGTTCAGAATGTGAATAATTCAATATCTTGAAGTTCATACATTTATTAGAAATAGGTTAGTAGTTAAAAAGCTATAGAATGATTGTTATGCCTACCATGCCTTACACATTTTAGTCCACGTCGAACATAATAATAATCTTTATTTTTTATATAGCGCTAACAAATTCTGCAGGGCTTTACAGTTTGCACACATTAGCATCGCTGTCCCCGAAGGGCTCACAATCTAAATTCCCTATCAGTATGTCTTTGGAATGTGGGAGGAAACTGGAGTACCCGGAGGAAACCCACGCAAACACGGGGAGAACATACAAACTCCTTGCAGATGTTGTCCTTGGTGGGATTTGAACCCAGGACCACTGAGCCACCGTGCCGCCCATAACTATTTAAATTGTAGTAACCAATAAAAAAAGGAGCAATCAGCTCTCCTTTCTGATGCACGACACAAAGTCCTCTAGTAATATGGATAGATCCACGTATAAGCCAATAGTAGTATTATCTAAAAAAAATTAAGTTGATTCTTCAGATGAAAAATGAGTGGCAAAGAGCAGCAAAAAATGATTAAAAATATATAATGGTAGAGAATGATCTCACATCTAATCCGGAAACCGGACAACTAGTTTCAGACCAGTGGTCAGAAAGTAGTCTGGCTCAGACAAAGATCAAGGACCGCACTGGTCAGAAACTAATTGCCTGGAAGCCTGATTATGAAAGGAAGGGCAGTCTCCAATGAAGGAAACCACCTATGCCAAAACATGGTATCCATCCACAGACAGCTGTTTCGGGGTATTGCCCCTCATCAGTGTGGAGTAGGAAACTGGCCAGTAGGAGCAATGCCTAGTAGAAGACTGTGAAAAATGAGGACGAATGAACTCATGGAGATCAACATCCAACACTGCGGAGACACCATCACATGTTTCTCAATGCAGTGATTCTAGAGCAATGCCCCCATCCCTTATGGGAAATATGTGAAAACATGCAAAACACAAGTCGCGGAGACACCATCACATGTTTCTCAATGCAGGCAATGACTAGCCAGGTCTTTCCCCTGGAAGGACTAACCACGTGAAGGGCAGTCTCCAATGAAGGAAACCACCTATGCCAAAACATGGTATCCATCCACAGACAGTTGTTTTGGGGTATTGCCCCTCATCAGTGTGGAGTAGGAAACTGGTCAGTAGGAGCAATGCTTAGTAGAAGACTGTGAAAAATGAGGATGAATGAACTCATGGAGATCAACATCCAACACTGAGGAGACACCATCACATGTTTCTCAACGCAGTGATTGTAGAGCAATGCCCCATCCCTTATGCGAAATATGTAAAGCCTGATTAGACATGCGTCTATTCTCTACAATTATATATTTATTTATTATAGTGCTTTGAAGAAAGCACTATCTTGTAATCCGAGCGCTGCTAACTTATTCTTCTTCTGCTTCTTCTTCTTATTCAGTTGATTTTCCACAATTAATGCGGCCCGAACCGCTACACGCACAGACTACGTTGAGGTGTCGTTTCAAAGCCAACGTCCATGAGTGGTGTGCTAAGTAATTTTCGTGTCGATCGGATTTGTAGTTTTTGCGCAATTTGCGTTTGAAAAACATTTTCCTCAATGCATTTCAATGGGAAAATATTGCCACAGGGAAAACATGCCCTGAAGCGATTCAAATGGCAGTTAAGCTCATTGATATGCGCAGGCAGACCCAGTTACTATGCCAACGCCTATGAACTTCACATGACCCCCCCAGGACACAGTTTCTGCCAGATAATTTCAGCTCTTAAAGCGAAACCCACAGCACAAATGCAAATCTAGCTTTTTCACATGGCGCATGCCCCTGAGAGAAAATGTGCGCCAAAGTGGATTAGAAGCCCAGTGAGCCAAACTGGCTCTTAAAAGGCCGATGTGCCAAAGTGATTCTTAAAGGGCCGGCTCACTGAAATGAGTCTTAAAGGGCCGGTGCGCCAAATCGAAAGCTGAGTGACCCCAGGCTCCAAATCAGAGGCTGAGCCACCCCGGCCTCCAAATCGGAGGCTGATCGACCCTGGCCTACAAATCAGAGGCTGAGCCACCCTGGCCTCCAAATCGGACCCAGAGTGGCCCCGCTAACCAAATTGGACCCAGAGTGGCCCCGCCCACCAAATTGGACCCAGAGTGGACCCGCCCACCAAATCGGACCCTGAGGGGCCCACCCACCAAATCAGACCCAGAGTCCTCCCACCCACCAAATCAGACCCAGAGTGGCCCCGCGCACCAAATCGGACCCTGAGGGGCCCCGCCCACCAAATCAGACTCAGAGTGACCCCGCCCACCAAATCGGACCCTGAAGGGCCCCACCCACCAAATCGGACCCTGAGGGTCCCCGCCCACCAAATCGGATCCTGAGGGGCCCCGGCCACAAAATCAGACCCTGAGGGGCCCCACCCACAAAATCAGACCCTGAGAGGCCCCACCCACAAAATCAGTCCCTGAGGGGCCACACCCACAAAATCAGTCCCTGAGGGGCCACACCCACAAAATCGGACCCTGAGGGGCCACACCCACAAAATCAGTCCCTGAGGGGCCACACCCACAAAATCGGACCCTGAGGGATCCCAGCCACCAATTCAAGCCCTGAGGAACCCAGGCCACCGAATCGGATCCTGAGGGGCCCCACCCACCAAATCAGACCCTGAGGCCAAAGTGGCCCCTGAGAGGCACCCACACTTAAAACGGATCCTGAGTTGAAAGTCTTGCAGGGGCAGCAGGCAAGTCTCTCTTAAAGGGGCAGCCCGAGCACCATTTCAAACCACTATCTGTACTTCCTTCAGGAAATACACATCTAGTTTATTTTACTCATTTATATAGCACCACTAATTCCAGGGCACTTTACAGACATTATTGGCACTGTCTCCATGGGGCTCACTATCTAGATTACTGATCAGTATGTCTCTGGAGTCTGGGAAAAAAAGGAGTACCAGGAGGAAACATACAAACTCCTTGCAGATGTCCTTGGTGAAGGTTGAACCCAGGACCCCAGAGCTGCAGTGCTAACCACTGAGCCACCGTGCTGGCTATTTGCAATCATTTTTTGTTCCTATTATTTGCAACTCGTGTTTTTTTCCCCATTAGCCTTCTTTTTCTATTGTCAGTGCATGAGAGAAGGGCAGCAAGCCTACTTTTAGACATCATGGTTGAAAAGTTTTAGAAGCATTACTTGGGTGCCAATACTTTTGTCTGGCCCATTTTTGGAGTTTTGTGTGAAATGATCAATGTTTTGCTTTTTACTTCATTCTCTTTTGTGTTTTTTCATTTAAGACAAATTATATGAAGATAATAATACCAAAGAATTTGTGTTTGTTATCATTTTCAGGAAGAAACTGAGTATTATCTGACAGAATTGCAGGGGTGTCAATACTTTTGGCCACAACTGTATATATATATATATATTTATTAAAGGATAAAAATTGATAGAACAGCTGTTCTTTAAGCATATCGGAGCGCTCGTATCCATACATTACTCTACTTTCACTATCTTTGCCCTCTTCAGTTTACTGAATATTTGACAGACATATCCATCATATTGTATTTGTGAATCTGTACTGGAGTAATTGCTCAGATAGTTAATTGTAGGTAAATGGGTAGGAGTGCTTTCCAGAAAATGTACTATCATTCCTTGAGACGTAGCTTTTTTGCTGGAGCATGTGGGATTGTGCATGATAGGAGTTCTAGAACTAATAATTGAAAAAATTCTAATTGGAATAACACTATGTTAGAAGCAATATATGGAATAAACAGTTAACCACACCTATACCTTTTGATACATGCCAATCACCAGGACCCTATGCTGAATTTGCAGTCGGTCCCCTACATACCTTGCTCCATCTATAATACTTAAATACATGCTAATCACCCATACCCAGTGCTAAATCTGTAGTCGGGCCCCTACATACCTTGTTACCTGTCGTATAATACTTAGATACATTCGAATCACCAGGACCCAGTGCTAAATCTACAGCAGGGCCCCTACATACCTTGTTCTATCTCATATAATACCTAGGCCTAAACTGTTACTTTGCACCCTTTATGGCTACATTCTTGGTAATTACCTCCTATGTACTAATTATGCTGATCTTTGTCCATTCTACCTTAAAGCAGAAAATATGCCTGAGAATTGAAATAAATCTTTTGAGGTGATCAGGAGATTTATTGTGATCCACCAAGGGGGTATTACTGCTAATGATAGCTGAAGGCTCTAGAGGGAGATCTTAAAGACTCTTAGGGAAGTACTAATTTTAATTAATACTAATTATATTGTAAGTTGTAATTATAATAGGCTCTAATAGTGCTAGTCTTCAGGAAATATCTAAGTATCATCTTTGTAAATGACACAGTTGTTTTGTGTTTTTGTTATTATGTTGTATATTCTTGAGATGGAAATGTTTTGTGTATAAATAAGTATAACCCATCGAGGGCTTCATTTCCTTTATCTATTGTTTGTGCCTAGGCTCTCCAAGCAGCAAGACAGCTTCTTTTACAACAGCAAACGAGTGGATTGAAGTCTCCAAAGAGCAGTGAAAAACAAAGACCACTGCAGGTACAGTGAGTTCTAATGAATGACATGGTGTAATATGATGCTTACAATAGTAGGACATGACTGGTGATATACTGTTGTACTGTACGCTGTAATCTGGTCAATAAATAACAAGTAGACTTCTGTTTAATTGCATTGTAGAAGATCAGGGAAAATATTGATATGCTACTTACAACATAAATGTAATACTTCGCTAAGAATTTTAAACTTTACTCTGATTCTGCTGCATGATGTCTTCTTGAAAGGAGAGTGTCTTTAAAAAGTCCTTGAAGGCATAAAAGTTGCACAAAGAAATAAAACACGGGAGTCCTCAAGGAAAATAACTGTATATTGTTTGGGATGCAATATTATTTGTGCTTTTCAAAAGTAGTTTCCCCTTGTTTCTAACATTTTTAATTTTTTTTAGAAATAAGTTCATTTTTTACCTGCAGCTGAGTAGTCATTCCAGTATAAGCAATTGGCTTGTGGCAACATCTTAATTCATAACTTTAGTTTTAAATAATACAGAGAGCAAGCGAGGAACTGTCTCCCGAAGGATACCATGAAAATGCTGTCAGAGAAGTGTACCTGTTTTCCCCTTCTCAGAAGTGGAGAATACTCATGCACTAGCACAAATTGAACTTTGAATGTTTAATTTATTTTCTCTGGAGGATTTTGTATCAGTAGAAATAATATGAAATCATAGCAAAAAACTAAACTCCATATGTCATGTATAATAGTATGATCTTTCCATGAATTTTGTCTATGAGTTTCTTATATCTGCTTGTTTTCGACATTTTAGCTGATGTTTACTATCAGCAACAAAAATTTCTTCCTTTCCTACTCTACATACTTGAAAGCTAGTCACCATTTATGAGGTGAACACCAATGCCAGCTTCATTTTATTATTCTAAGGGGGAAACATTTTGACAGATATCTTGCTTCCCCACCTTCTTTCCCCTCTAAGGCCTGTTTCACACTTCCGTTTTTCAAATCCGTCAAAATCCGTTCGTTTCCGTAAAAAAACGGATCCGCCATTTTTTTGCAGGATCCGTTTTTTTTGTCCCATAGACTTCCATTAGTGGTTACCGCGGATCCGTCAAAAAAACGGATCCATTTTTTAAAAACGGATCCGTTTGCATCAGTTTCCGTCAAAAAAACGGAAACGGATCCGTTTGGCGGACACAAAAACGGAAGTGTGAAACAGGCCTAAGGCTCACTATTTATTTGTAAAACTATTTCTAATCATCCCTACATACACTTGCAGGCTCAGCTAGGGTTAGGGTGCAATTTTTTAAAAAGGGAGAAAGGGAGATGGAAGCAAACCACTGACATTTACCATCAGTGAGAGATTACCGTAGGTACGTATTAGATGGTCATCTGGTTTTACTAAAATTGGCACATTCATTGACCATTGATCTAATGTGACATTCTTTCCCTTATATGAAGTTATTCTCAGAAGCATAACTTTTTAATTTTTCAATCTATGGAGCTGTATGATTACTGTTTTTTTTGTGGGGCAAGTTAGTTTTGTAGGAATTCACTATGACTATTGACTTTATTGTCTTAAGGGTAATACCATGAGTGGTTTAGAAAAATGTGACTATTGTATTAATAGTGGGGTCTTAGGTTTACACCTGTTTCTCTTAAAACTTTATTCTCACCACAGCTACATGAAAACATTTAAAGGGACTCAGCACTGAATCTTTAGAGCGCCAATCAACATGCAGGGATTGTCTGATGCACACTGTAATGCCGCAGCCATCTTTGTTGTGGTATTACAGTGATTGGCTGGCCAGACAGCGTCATCAGGTCTATAAAAGACCTGCCGCCGCCCTGCTCGTCACAGTCACGTCTGGCATCATAGTGTAGGGAGAGCTGCTGCTTAGAGAGGGAGAGATTTGTGCTTTTATTAGTGTGGGTATACCATCGTTGAATCCACATATCCAGCTAAACCAACAGTCCTTCCAAAGACTAATTACGGGGTATATAGATTGTAGTGCTAGATAGGCAGGGAGTGTATGTGCATATATACAAATCAGTGCAAGGCATGCATGCACTGTATGTGGGTTTATAGATATCATTGCATACATCAAAAGGGTCCATTACTGTCTGCTGCTGCCTATTACATATATATCTAGCTCCAGGTATCAGTGGTAAGGAATATTTTTTAATATTTTTAATCCTGATTATTTTATTCTAAAGCAATCCAGAGCCCCCTTTTTTAATCCATTTGCTTGTTGACACTGCAGACTACAGTCAGCTCCTTTTAATACTACAGCATGAAAATCCAGCAATTTTAAACAGCTTTGCCTATCCCAGGCATCACATCTGAGTGCGCAGAGAATTCTGGCATTTTTTGTGGTACTGTAGTATTTTTTGGAGGGTCTTATAAATTTTTTGACACCATTTTGCTGCCCAAAAAATATTTAGCTACAGTTCATCTATTTAACACTGTTTTGTCCGCCACACGCATCGCATATCATTGTGCTAAATATTTTACAATTTCAGTCCTCCAAAGAATTTTTTTGTAGTGTCATAGCCTACTTATTGACACAATTTTGGTGGCAAAAATGCATACAAGCCATATATTGAACAGTGTGGTATCTCCGACAGATGCCTGATCTATTTGTGGCCTACAAATTGTGTCATTTCAGGCCTCCAATCTACTGTATTTTCTGTCTGTTACCCTAGGTTTATACACTATTTTGGGGTAAAAAATAAGTAAATCCAGGCCATATATTGAACAGTGTGGTATCTCCATCAGATGCCTGATCTATCTGTGGGTAGTGATGGGCGAGTAGCATTGTTGCTCGGGTCTCTCTGAGTATGCTTGGGTGATCTCCGAGTATTTGGGAGTGTTTAAAGATTTATTTTTCGTCGTCTCAGCTGCATGATTTGCGGCTTCTAGACAGCCTGAATACATGTGGGAATTCCCTAACAAATAGGCAACCCCCACATGTATTCAAGCTGTCTAGCACTAGCAGTCACAAATCATGCAGCTGAGGGGACGAAAACTAAATTTCCGAGCACGCCAAAATACTAGATCACCCGAGCAAGCTCGGGGAGACCCGAGCAATGAGTATACTTGCTCATCACTATCTGTGGGCTACAAATTGTGGCATTTCAGGCCTCCATTCTACTGTAATTGCTGTCCGTTATCCTAGTTATTGACACCAGTTTGATAACCAAAAATAATTTGTACCTACAGTCCATTACGATGTACAATACAAAATAATATTGTGGTACCGTGTTAGCCAGAAAAATAGATGTAAATACTTATGTCCCCCCAAAAAATTGATAAAAGTATTCAAGGAGTGATACCTTTATGGGCTAACCAGAGAAATTATATTTGCAAGCAAGCTTTCAGGGCTCAGAAGGCCCCTTCATCAGGCTTGATTACAAGTGAAGTACAATTAGTAGATTACAAGTCACTTGTAATCCAGCATGATGAAGGGGCCTTCTGAGCCCTGAAAGCTTGCTTGCAAATATAATTTCTCTGGTGACTTATCATGGTCAAAGTAAGCGCATGTTTACTTTGGCCATTAAACATTGAAAAAACCTACAAGTAACAAAATAAGCAAAAACCCTGCTATAACTAAATAAGTAAAAAGCAAAATTGCATTTAAATAACACGGGGTTCTTTGATCAAAATTGCATGCAAGCCATCTCACCGTCGCCAAGGTCGAGATGGTCTTACACTGTCTAATATTAAAACCTTCCCAAAGCTGCTGGATCTGCTTGTCAAAGTACGCCGCCTGTGTGCCTATTTTAGAACGTCAGCTACAGCTTCCGCCTCCCTTGCCATGCTTCAACAGCATTTGCAGTCTCCCGCTCACCAACTTTTGTTGTGTTGTCCCCACACATTGAAACTACACTGCAGATGTTGTAAAGGATTTGTGAGCAGAAGAGGGCAGTTGACTACCAATATCAACAAGGCTGTCATTATTCAGGTCTGACTCCACACATAAGACCTCAGAAGTGGACATGGATGTCAGACATATGTATCATCCTCCAAAACTTTGAGGAGTCCACCAAGATGGTGAGCGGCTATGATGCCATAATTAGCATCACCATCCTGCTTGTCTGCATTCTGAAAAGCTCTCTCTGCTCACAATGAAAGAGGATGCATTGCAGGCGGAGCACGAGGACATGGAGCAAGGAACCATATATGGTGATTACACACAGCCCAGCCTCATGTCATGCCAGTGGATTGGTTGGCATTGAGTAAGATGAGGAGGAGGAACATGAGCTACTTTCATGCGCTATATACGGTACTACAAGCACAACTGTCATACTGTCTTCAACGTGGATGGCCTGAGGACAGGAAGGAAGAGGAGGACACCTTGGTCAGTCATCCTGTTGGTGAGGACACGGAAATCTTTTCTGTTAGCAGTCTGCCACGCATGGCTGACTTTATGTTGCGCTGCCTTTCCCATGACCCTCGCATTATGAAAATTTACGGTGACTCTCATTACTGGTTGGTGACACTTCTAGACCCACGCTACACGGAGAACTTTCAACCTCTTCTTCCAGAAGCAGACAGGTCTATTAGAATGGTGCAGTACCAGAGGGCCCTTGTTGCCAAATTATTAAAAAAAATTCCATCTGAAAACACTGGCAGCAGACGTCACAGTTCATTGGAAATCCAATCAGTACAGGCGAGAGAGGCACAACTCCAATCCAGCAGAGGCAGGGGAACACTAGCAATATTCTGGGAGAGTTTTCTCAGATCCTCCCATCACTCTGACCCAGAGACGCAGGGTAATGTCACAAGGAATGGAATATTTTGGAAGATGCTGAGGGAGTACCTTGCTGACCGTACAAACGTCCTCCGTGATTCCTATGTGTCTTTTAATTAACGGGTATCCAAGCTGGACATGTGGCATGAACTGGCTCTCTATGCCTTGGAGGTCCTGGCCTGCCCTGCCGCTAGCATTTTGTCAGAGTTGGTTTTTAGGGCCTCTGGTGCAATTATAACTGATAAGCGCATTCGCCTGTCAACTGAAAATGCAGACAGGCTGACTCTTACAAAAATGAACAAGGGATAGATTGGGCCAGACTTCTCTATACCATCGAATAACAGCAAAGCAGAACCTCCAAAACAGTTTATTTTTTTGCAAGGTGTATTCCCATGCACAACACGCACACATGGGTATATGCTTCCTGGTTTTGGCTATTTGGTGTCATCCTCTGCCTTCTTATTCTCATCATCCACCAGACCACCACCACTAGAACACGAGAGTGAATGTGCTCCATGCAGCTACAGCCACTCTAGTTTTTTGAAAGGGTGTTTATGATGCTCATCAAAAAATTAAAAAAAATATGTACCCCACAGGGGGAAATGTTTGTCAGCCCATACACTTAGTGTATGGGCATTCCAATTTTAGGAAACCCGCTCCTTTATAAGGGGAACATTTTTTTTATGAGGCTTTCCTCCACGTCTCTTTCAAGGGGCATTGGAGTGCTTCCTGATTTTTAGCAGGCCTTGCATTCAATGCATAGGCAAACACTATTGGAGACCCACTTCCTAATAATGGTAACATTGTTTTCAGGAGGCTCATCTCTACGTCTGTTCCAAGGGTTAATTTGGTGCATGTAACTTTGGTGCAGGGCAGGCCTTGCATTCAATGCATAAGCAAGCAGTATGGGAGTACAAAGTGAATACTGGAACTACGGTTGTATGTGGCCATCCAGTAAATGGGTTCAAAGACTTATTGGGGTACGTGTGAGTTTGGTGCAGGGCAGACCTTGCATTTAATGCATAGGCTAACAGTATGGCAGAAACAAATGAATAATGTGAACTTGGTTTTCCTGTAGCCATCCAGTACGTTGTTTCAAATGGTTATTGGGGTTCGTGTAACTTTGTGGCAGGGCAGGCCTTGCATTAAATATATAGGCAAACACTATGGGAGACCCACTTCCTTCTAATGGGAACATTTATGTTATGAGGCCCTTAAATATGTCTGTTGAAAGGCTTATTGTAGTGCATGCTACTTTGGTGCAGGGCAGACCTTGCATTCAATGCATAAGTAAACACTATGGGAGACCCACTTCCTTCTAATGGGAACATTTGTGTTATGAGGCCCTCAAATATGTCTGTTGAAAGGCTTATTGTGGTGCGTGTTACTTTGGTGCAGGGTAGACCTTGCATTCAATGCACAAGCAAACAGTGTGGGAGTACCAAATAAATAATGTGATGTGGGTTTTCCTGTGGCCATCCAGTACGTGTGTTTGAAGGCTTATTGGGGTGCGTGTAACTTTGGTGCAGGGCAGGCCTTGCATTCAATGCTTAAGCAAGCAGTGTGGGAGTGTCAAATGAATAATGTGAAGTGGGTTCTCCTGTGGCCATCCAGTACGTGGGTTCAAAGGCTTATTGGGGTGCATGTGAATTTGGTGCAGGGCAGGCCTTGCATTCAATGCATAAGCAAACTGTATGGGAGTATAAAAAAGAGAATAAAGGGGATCTTTGGTTTCATGTGGCCATCCAGGATGTCTGTTCCAAGTGTTATTGGGGTGTCTGTAACTTTGGGGCAAACCAGGCCTTGCATTTAATGCATAGGCTAACAGTATGGTAGTACCAAATGAATAATGTGAACTTGGTTTTCCTGTGGCCTTCTAGTACGTGGGTTCAAAGGCTTATTGGGGTGCATGTTACTTTGGTGCATGGCAGGCCTTGCATTCAATGCATAGGCTAACAGTATGGCAATACCAAATGAAAAATAATGGGAACTTTTGTTTCATGTGGCCATCCAGGATGTCTGTTCCAAGGGTTCTTGGGGTGCATGTCACTTTGGAGCAAGGCAGGCCTTGCATTCAATGCATAGGCAAACACTATGGGAGACCCACTTTCTTATAATGGGAACACTTTTTCAGGAGGCTCTCCTGTACGTCTCATGAAAGGGGTATTGGGATGCGTCCTAATTTTTGACAGCCCACCCACTCAATGCATAAGCAATAACAGTATAGGAGACACACTGTTTAATAATGGCCCTTTAAGAATGGTAATGCTCACTAATGCCCCTATAAAAATAGGCTTTATGACTTTAAGAGTCATTCTTTCATAAATGAAACAAGATGTGTCTGATGATGTGTCACACTCCACATGGCCGGCTAAGCTTGTTAAATGCTGCAATTACATTTCCCAGTAAATGCATTTGTATTGGTTGAAAGCAATGGTAACATTGACAAACAAATCAAAATCTCTATGTGTGTGAACATAGCCAAGTGGTGGAGGAACATTATTTTGCCTTATATAAAAATTATTACCCTGGAAAGGATGTCCCTTAACATATTTCCCTGTAAAAATCCATATTGGTGTTGATTTTGTATGTTTTACTGTACGCTTGTAAAAGTGGCGTCACACTCTGACAACATTGGTCACAACAGTGACCAAGGAGTCAGAAATGCTTCCAGGGGGCTTCCCCATGATGTTCCTATGTCATTTGTGCACTGTTCCCATAGATCTCCGACGTTTTTATACCCTAAAAAGACCTCCGGGGGGGTCGCGGCAAAAAAGCCTGGGTTTCCCCATAGACTAACATTAGGCTCATTGGTCGGGTCGAGTACCCGAGTATTCCAATTTGCTCGACCTGATTAACGAGCACCCAAGCATTTTAGTGCTCGCTATTCACTAATCACCACCTCTCGTGGCAGCTTTCATTAATTTATCACCCTCAGGCTATGTGCCCACGTAGCGTTTTAAAACGCTCACTAAAAACCGGACTCCTTCCCAGAAATCGCGCGTTTTTTCAGCGCGATTTCACCGCGATTATGATCGCGATTTTGCCGCGATTTTCGTGTGCGATATTCAAGCACTTTCCAAGCGATTTGAAGCATCGCTTGGAAAGTGATTGACAGGTTGGTCACACTCGTCAAACATAGTGTTTGACAAGTGTGACCAGGTTTTTACTATTGAGGCTGCCTATGCGGAATCAATAGTAAAAGATAGGATGTTAAAATGCTAAAAAAAATAAAAAAATCGGGGTATATTTACCTTTCGGCGTCCCGTGCTGCATTCCCGGGCCTCAGCGTTCCCAGTAATGCCTTGCGAGACCTGTGATGACGTAGTCTCGCGTTGCTATAGCGATCTCGCGAGACCGCTAGAGTCACGCGAGACTACGTCATTACAGGGCCTTGCCGCAAGGCATTACTGGGAACGCTAGGCCGGGAATGCAGCGCGGGACATCGGAAGGTAAATATACCCTGATTTTTTATTTTTTATTCTTTTTTTTACAGGGGTATGGTGCCCAGGGCCTGGAGGACAGTCTCCTCTCCTCCACACCGTGGGTACCAACCGCACATGAGACGCTTAACTTCCTGCATGGTGGGCATAGCCACATGCGGGAAGTAAGCAATTCTCATGCATTCCTATGGGTGCGGAATCGCGGCAATTCTTTGCGATTCCGCACAAAAGAATGAGCATGCTGCGATTTTTTCCGCGATGCGATTCCGCCGCGGAAAAAAGCGCAGCATTAGCACAGCATGTGCGGAATGCCATAGGAATGCATGGGGGGCGTTCTGTACATGATTTTTAAACGTTTTTGCAGCGTTTTCGCGCCGAAAATCGCGGCAAAAACACTTAAAAATCGCTACGTGGGCACACAGCCTCACTGTCAAGTTTTTTCTAATATCTAATCTGTGTTTCATCCCATTGCTTCTAGTCATGCTGTACAAATTAATAAATAACATTTCACATACATTTTTTTTTTACATCTGCATCTTTTTTCAAACATTTCAATTTTGTTTGGATATTAGATGGGTTAAAAGTTTAACAGCAATTTCTCCTTTTTTCAACAAATTTACATAACCTGTTTCTTTTTAGGGACCTACTCAGATTTCAATGGACTTTGAGGGGTTCATATATTGGAAACTCCCCAAAAGTGATACCATATTAAAAACTGCACCCCTCAACTACTTACAAACTGCGGTCAGTAGTTTTTTAATCCTTCAGGCACTACACAGAAATTAATACAGAGTGAAATGAAAAAAATGCATTCAATTTTACCTCTAAAAAGTAGCTTTAGCCCCAATTTTTTCACTTTTGCAAGAGTTAGCAATAAAAAGTGGACCCATATTTTGTTACCCCTTATGATTTCAGCAATACCCCACATGTCAAAAAGTTCTGTTTGTACAAACAGCAGGGCTCGTAATGGACAGAGCAATATTTGAATTTTGGAACACAATATCGGCTGAAATAGACTGTGGGTGCCAAATCATATTTTCAGGTCCCTAAGGTGCCTAAACAACAGAAACCCCCAACAAGTGACATTATTTTGAAAACTATACCCCTCAAGGATTTTATCCTGAGTTATAGTGAGCATTTTGGACCCACAGGTACCACACAGATTTTGATAACATTAGATTGTCATATTAAATGTCATCATATTGTTGCCATTTTGTTTTGTATCTTTTGAAAAACCCTAAACCTAACCATAACCGTAAGCCTAATCCTAGCAATAGACTAACATTAACCCTAAGCCTAACTCTAACAATAATAGTAAAGAATGAAAGAACTACAAATTCTAAAATAAAATTTTTAATCTGACTAAGGGGATAACATGGAGGGAATGATCAAGTGGGTGCACAGTGAGGCATAGTCCAAGTGCTATCTTATTAACTAATTGTTGGGCATTTGTTCACTGTGATAAGGTCTCACACTGATGAAAAGTCAGGAACCACTAGGAAAAACTAATGCGGTTTCTGAGTGACGGTCGGCAGACCTTGGCAGGTGCCCTGCGCTTGCTCCCAATGTTTTGTTTCATGAGGAGGAGGGCCAAAGGATTGCAGATCTGATGCTAAGGTACAGTGGAGGGCTTGGGGACACCGTTTCTCTCTAATTTGTTATGGAGACCCTTATCGTGTTCTCCAGGGTCTCATCTACCCCCGATAGATTTTCTGACTCTGGGGGGCGCTGTTACCTTATTTATGATCGCTGTTAGAATAAGGTCCTTTCACAGCTGCCATTTTTATGTGCATTTTAAAGCACTTCATTGGTTTGTGGTAAAGTATTCACTGAAAACTAAGTGGTATATGATGCTCATAGTGAGCTAAGTAGGGAGGCTATATTCTTCTAACCCCTAGCTCACACCTTTAATAATTAGCAAATCCTCAGATGTGGCTACTAGTGATGGGTGAATTTTACTCAACTCTCGAGAATACAGGTTTTCTTGCAATGTGCTTGACGTGAAATTCAGCAAAATGGCAGCCAGCTGGTTAAAAAACAGACAAAAAATTTCTCATTGCTTATCTCTATGGCCATCCCTGCTGCTCACAATCCCCTGTTTGTGTTTTGGCATCTCTTCTTACTGTCGCAGTAATGTGTACTGTACGGGAGACAGTGAGTAGCAGAGGTGGCCAGAGAAGTGAGCAGTGAGATGAATGCTAGTAGTTTTCTTTTTTTTTTTTACATCATATGTATATTATGCTCTGATGTTTCTATAGATCCCAAATCATAATAAGGGATGTTCAATTTGTAGAGAAAAAAATTGCTGCAAATTGAATTTCTCTGCAAAACCCCAGTGATTTTGTGAAATTGAATCTCATCTGATCTGCTCATCTCTAGTGGATACCTAATATGTGTAGTTTTTGTTATGTAGTGTGTTTAAAATAAAACATATTGTATACTACAATTTTTTATTAGTCCATGCTATCTTATTATTTTTGTTCCAGTTTTTAATCTGATGAAAGAATGAATCGATGATAACTTTATATTACTCCTGTTTGCTACTATTTTATTCCCTGTGCTACTATTACACAAGCTTCAACCAGGGCAACAGCTAGTGTGTCCTAAGCACAGTTATTTCTGGATTTCTAGGACTGACTTCAAAGAGGTTGCCTAATCTATGATCTTGCCCCAGGAAATCCCAATAAAGAAGGTTAGGGATTGCACTAATAAAACTTCTTCCAAACTAGCCATGGGAGGCTGCTCTAAGATAAGAAACTGTTAACAACAGCTTGTTTTCTGAGCAGGAGCTTTTTTTTCTGAAGGTTTCTCTACACAAATACCAAAACGTGTAGCTGTAAACTAATCACCAGCAACATCACCATCACAAAAACATTAAGTGATTGTTAAGGTACTTAACTTTATAAATATGTGAATATTTGTCATGGAATCAATTTGTAGAGAATATAATTATTCATGGCACCTTAGTGCTCCTTATTGTATTATCAAATGTAATTCTTTGTTTAAATCTTAGCATAAAGGTGTTAGCAGGGTATTCATTTATTATACAGTGGTACCTAAATTAATTCAGCCATTTGATTGCCAATATGTCCTATTAAGTTATACTAATAACTTAGTTTCATTGATGTGTTTGTGTATTTATAGGAAATTACATCTTTCTTTTAGCTATTTTAACTAGGCCTTTCAAAAATCCAGTCAGTTTTAGAATTTCAGATAGTCATTAGCAGTAACAGAACAACTGTCAGAAATTGCATTAAAAATAGTATGTAACCATATATTATTGCAATGCATAAATAATACTTTTGCTTTTGAATGTGATTCTTAGATCACTTTTATTGTTCAAAATTGCATTACTCAAATGGTCTCCAAAATTGTAATCATCAAGATATTCATACTTTGTTGCGGTGAGTAAATACATTCTCATTTATGGAATAATGTTTGTGTAACTGATATGACAGATTTATGATGGCTTTATAGTATAAATCACTGGTTATGGTCAAACGATCACACTTTTTAATTCTTGATAGGTTGGTGACAAGTTGCGGAAACAAATCTAGTTGGATAATTTGTCATAGTTATAAGTAAATAAGCTTTAATCATTAATAAGTTACTATATTGCCCCAATTTATCAAGACTGGCGATGTTCATGCAGGTATTGGTGAAGGGATGTGTTGGAGTCAGACATTCTTGATTCATTTATAGGTGCATTCCTCTTAATATATCAGTCACGTTCTGACAAGTGATGTACACCTCCATACATCTCACCTAAATCTTATTCCAATCAGGGAAATAGATGAGCTGTGGCATCATGCCCCTACCACACTGACATCCTGCCCCAGCTCTGCCCATTTTGGTAGAACTGCGTTCAAGTAGTGTAAAATTTATTTTACTGATTTATATAGCGCCATTAATTCCACATCGCTTTACATTCATTATTGGCACTTTCCCTATGGGGCTCATAATCTAGATTACCTATCAGTATGTCTTTGGAATGTGGGAGAAAACTTAAGAACCTGGAAAAAACCCATGCAAACTCGGGGAAAACATACAAACACCTTGCAGATGTTGTCCTTGGTGGGATTTGAACCTAGGACCCCAGTGCTGTAAGGCAGCAGTGCTAACCACTGAGCCACCATGCTGCTCGTCAAAAGACACAAAAGCTTTGAGCAACTCAATAATTTTGTGATTATTTAAAGCAATTTATGTCAGATTTCTGGCAAAATCTCTCAAATGATTAAGTAGCCTCATCCTTCTATCCATTAAAGATATAGTTTTCTCTGGCTGAAAAAAAAGCAGTTATGCAATTTTTAAAATTATAGACACTGTGTTATACATATTGCTTGTTATATTCCAGTATCCCTGAACACTAAATAAGATTTTCATTGTTACTTGATTTTCTTTGTTCTTTGCTAATAGCCCTGATAAATATGCATGTATTATTTCTTAAGCAGAGAACAAAATATTTTTCACATAAAATTATAGGTTGGATCTACTATAAGTGTTTTAAAAATAACATTTTTAATAAGTTTTAATTTACATTTATTTATTAACTTGTTGTTTTTTAACGGTTAAAGTTAGATGACAGATAATCAAGAAATGCATGTAAACGTGTAAAGATCCACTAGTTTATTGACGATCGTAATATTGTAAACTGTACATCAGTGATACATTTAATAGGGTATATAATGTAAAAGGCAGAGTATTAGCCATATGGACATGTGATTAAACAAGAAATACTGCTTCACATAATGTATTATTTTTACTCAACATATATGCAGAAAAATATCCTAATGCACGATTGCATTTATTCTTTTGTCTCTCTCATATATGTAGATTGAACCGCTTTCCCCAGCACTTCATGTCCTCTAAGCCATTGTACAGAATAATGTTGATTATGAATGTTCAGTGATCACATTCCACTTGTGACTTGAGTACCCATTACCACATCACCAATGCAAACTAATCCTGGCACAATAAGTTTCAAGTAAGATATTGTGAATATTCTTCTGCTAATTTTCCTTGAGAACTGTACATTAAGCATTATAAAGACAAAAATAACACTAAAACCAGGCTGCTACTTTTCTTCTGACACACACCTGGAAAAAAGAACTGTGTATAGATCTAACTGTACAATTCCTTAAACTGCATCTGATAATCAAGAAATTACAAACTACTGTATGTATTTTATACCAGCTCTGCTCTTTCCATAAAACTTCTGAAACCTATGATTAAGGGAATAAAACTACTTTTCCATAGATAACTTAAAGGGAATGTGTCATCATAAAATGATTTATTGTTTAAATCAGATTTTTATGTTATATGCATTTTTTCCAGTGTTAACAATTTATATAAAAAAATTAAAAAACTTGCCATTTTCATACGGATTACTAAGACTAATACTAAACTTTTGTGTCCTGTTCCGTTCAGAAGAATTTTCAGCGGTTAATATAATATCAGGCAGGATGAGAAAGGATCCACCATTCACAAAAAGTGATGGTCACAGCTCACCTTCTTCTCCTCCCATCACAATAACCTTTTCTCATATCAGTGCATGCTGAGAAACCGCTCCTGTAAAACTTTAATGAGTCAGTGACAATTTTTTGCAGCCTATCACCTTTTGGCTGCTGAAAAGAAGAGTAAAAGTGAGTCTAGCATTATACTAGTGTGAGAATTTGCAAGGTTATTTATTTCATTATAATATAGATTTTGATGTGGAAAATTAAAAAAATAACTTTTTTTAGTTTCTTATATTTTAACATAAAAAAATTAAACATTTTGTAATGACATATTCCCAATAACAGACGCATTTGACTCTTGTACAGCAAACCTATTGTCCTTCTTTTTTTGTTATAATACATCTGATGTCTATAACGCACATCTATTAAAACCAATCCTAAATATTGTTGGGCATATATAGCCTTTGCGCTCATTTAATGAAGGCTAATTTAATTCAAATATGGCATAAACGTCTGTCTCAAAAGCAAATAGGTAATGGTTCTATTCAATAATGGAGCAGGGGTAAAATTTTTGTAATTACTAGTACACAAAAATATTTACTATACATGTAGATTATGAATAATATTTGGTTCAACTAGAAAATACAGTATAGCCACCAGTCTTTATTGTCTACTAGCTTTGCCATCCTGTAGCCATGGCTCCTTGGACCTCCACTTTAAGAATGCATATATTAGGTATTAGAGAAATTGTCCCATGAACAAAGTACACTTTAATCAACAGATCTTGGAATAATAATAATTTCCACAATTGTATGTATTAAAAAAATTGTTCCTGTGCAGAAATAACCTTATAAATGTGCCAATGCTGTGTACTGTGTAATGGCTGTGTCTGACCATGCAGACCTGCTCAAGTTCATGGTCACCACATACCACATCACTTGACTAAGGGAGGAAGCATAAGTCAATTATAAGTCACTTTATCCAACGCTGCATCCAGTATATTTGTAGGGTACCCTCTCTGTCTAAATCTGCCATATAATTCTCTGGATTGTGTCATATAACCCTCTGTGTTGTTGTTAATATGGCGTACCCTCAAAAATTGACTGTATGGCAGTGATTTTTTAGTGTAAGGGGGGTGAAAGCTTTCATGATGCAGCATGGAATTTGTCGCAATAGGTTTTCTGAAAACCGAAGTGCACACTTTATCATCCACTACTTCAACTAAAACATCCAAAAACTCCAACCTAGAACCTCCATAAACATGCATAAATGACATATTCATCATGTTTAAATCATTTAGCTGCCTGACAAACATGTCAAAAAATTCTTTGGAACCGTCCCAGACGATAAAGATATCGTCTACGTATCTGAGGTAAAGCTTAATATGTTTGCGAAAATTGTTATTGTTTTAAATATATTTCTCCTCAAATGAACCAAGAAACAGATTAGCAAAAGTGCATGCTGCCGTTTAACAAGAAAATGGATAGTAGATTGATACCCATACAAGCTGAAATTAAATCAAGGAAACGTGAGAAGTTTTTACGTGATAAAAATGATTTTGCAACCGGGCAGATTTTTAATTGGAGTAAAAAGAGGTTGTCTAACAATTCTGGACAGTCTGGGAAAAGTAAATTCAAACATTTTTCCAACAAAATTAAAAAATTTTCACAAAAAAAGGACTATCTAACTACAGACTCAGACTCCAGTTTGAGTGAGGGAGTTGCAAGCACGATCGGCTCACCTGTTCTGCCATCAGAGTCTACAGACATCACAGCTGAGGCTAGTGCCCCTTTAGGCAGAGAATCAGGAGAGGAGGGAGGAAGAAACACGGGCCATTTCTGCAAGAGAAAACAGGTCTCGTGGTGACAGAGACATTAATTGACTCCCATATTAAGCTTTACTTCAGATATGTGGACGATATCTTTATCGTCTGGGACGGTTCCAAAGAATTTTTTGACATGTTTGTCAGGCAGCTAAATGATTTAAACATGATGAATATGTCATTTACGCATGTTTATGGAGGTTCTAGGTTGGAGTTTTTGGACGTTTTAGTTGAAATAGTGGATGATAAAGTGTGCACTTTGGTTTTTAGAAAACCTATTGCGACAAATTCCATGCTGCATCATGAAAGCTTTCACCCCCTTATACTAAAAAATCGCTGCCGTAAAGTCAATTTTTGAGGGTACGCCATAATAACAACACCACAGAGGGTTATATGACACAATCCAGAGAATTATATGGCAGATTTAGACAGAGAGGGTACCCTACAAATATACTGTATGCAGCGTTGGATAAAGTGAATCAAGAACATTAAGATAGGGAAAAGATAGAAATTACTCGGACCAGCATAAACAATAAAAAAGAAAAAAGTTTTATGTTCTGCTCTCAATATAGCCCCATGGATCGCCAAATCAGAGCGTCAATAAGAAAAAATTGGCACATTTTAGAAAGGGACAAAGAATTAAGTGGGATAGTTTCCAGAGGACCACTCATTTCTTGCAGGCTCAGTACAAGAATCAGAGATGTCCTAGTTAAAAATCGGATAATAAAAGATCATACAAATTGTTTGAGTGCGGGAATCCCTATAGGCAGTTTTAAGTGTGGGCATTGTTCTTATTGTAGATTTCACTACACTGACCGAATTATATGTATGGGAATGATCAGCTATATTGTTTCTGAGTTCATTTCTTGCAAAAACGGATCACGTAGTACATGTCATTTTTTGTCCATGTCGGTTATATAGGCAAAATTATCCGTCCCCTATACAGGCGGTTTAAAGAACATTATAAATCTATTACAACAGGGAAAGGAGTACCCTGCCTGATTAGTCATGTTAAAGAAATACATGGAGGTGATCCCGATGTCCTCTCTTTTGCTGGATTGGAGAAAGTGTCTTTGCCCCCTCAAGGGAGGAATTTACATAAAATCTTACTGAGACAGGAATCCAGGTGGATTAAGGATACCCAGGTGATGGGCCCCACTGGGTTCAATGATAGAATAGACATGTCCATTTTTTTTGTAAAAAAGATTATTTCACAATTTTCACTTTTAGATTTTATATTCAATTTATATGTATCTTGTGCCATATATCGAGGTCACATATTAATGGAGAATAGGGTACAACTTCAGGATATTATTATTATTTATTATTATAGCGCCATTTATTCCATGGCGCTTTACATGTGAGGAGGGGTATACATAATACATACAAGTACAGTAATCTTAAACAACTGGTACAGGATGAGAGAGGACCCTGCCCATGAGGGCTCACAATCTACAAGGGATGGGTGAGGATACAGTAGGCGAGGGTAGAGCTGATCGTGCAGCGGTTTGGTGGATCGGTGGTTACTGCAGGTTGTGGGCTTGTCGGAAGAGGTACGTCTTCAGGTTCTTTTGAAGGTTTCCATGGTAGGTGAGAGTCTGATATGTTGTGGTAGAGAGTTCCAGAGTAGGGGGGATGCGCGGGAGAAATCTTGTATGCGATTGTGGGAAGAGGAGATCTTGTGAGGATCGGAGGTTTCGTGCAGGTAAGTACCGGGAGACGAGGTCACAGATGTATGGAGGACTCAGGTTGTGGATGGCTTTGTATGTCATGGTTACGGTTTTGAACTGGAGTCTTTGGGTAATGGGGAGCCAGTGCAGGGATTGACAGAGGGGAGAGGCTGGGGAATAGCGGGGGGACAGGTGGATTAGTCGGGCAGCAGAGTTTAGAATAGATTGGAGGGGTGCGAGAGTGTTAGAGGGGAGGCCACAGAGCAGGGGTATTAGATCCTTTCACAGAAAATACTTGGCATGAGAACATATTTCATGTTCAGTTTGGAGTGGGTATTAACAAGAATAAGGCGCACTTTTATATGTACACATTTATTTGTGGTTCTTTCCTTTTTTTCATGTCTATATTATTTTATTTTTTACTGTTTTCTTGTGAGCTGGATCTATATATATATATACATTTGTTTTCCCATACTAATTATTGCTGTGTATTTAGAGATAAGCGGCTAGGTGGGAGCGTTGCCTCCCTTTGATATTTTTACAGAAAAAGTTTTTCATAAAAGTTTTTTCAGATTAGAATTTTTCTCAAAAAAAAAAAAAATTGTAGATTCTTAGAAACTAGTTTGCGCTAATATATGATATCTATTTTATGGGAAGTTATCTCTGTAGATTATCATATAGTAACGATGTTAGCGGTACGAATATTGGGATCTGATTAATTCATATTAATATTTGGCAGTTAATTCTATGTAACAGATTTATGTTATTACAATCAGATGATTGCAATAATTTTTCCCATTCTATCCTATCTAGTCTTGTATTTTTGTGCTTATCTATATAATTCTGTATATTGGAAACTGTGTTTTTAATTAAATGTATGTAATCACGCAATTTTGGCATCAGCTGTGGAAGGAGGAGTAATTGAGTGACGAGATCTTTTTACGTTCGTCAAATCCATTCACCTATTGACCCGTTGAAGCTCTGGTTCAGAGCGAAACGGCCGTTGTCCGCTTTCTGTTTACTCCTGCTATCACTCCCCTGGCCAACATGTATCGCATGTGCCAATAAAGCAGCAGCATTTCTTCACCAGCCTGAAGAGTGCGGCCCATTTGTCTGCTCTTGGATTTGTACATTAGGGTAAGCGCACACGTTGCGGATTGTGCTGTGGATTTTTCCAAGAGGATTTGGCAAAATCCGCAAGTAAATCCACAGGTCAAAAGACCTGCTTTTTATCTGCGTATTAGCCTGCGGTTTTCCCCTACAGTATGACACCTGTACAATGGAGCAGGTATAAAACTGCTGCGGATTCCGCACAAAGAAATGATATGCTGTGGATTTGAAACCGCAGCAAATACACGTGGAAAAATCCGCAGCATGTGCATTGTGGTTTTTGTTTTCCATAGAAAATAAAGGTACTGTACAATGCAGCAGAAACTGCAGCGTGGGCAAATGCCCTTATTGTTCTCTGAGGCTAAATTTGCTACTGATTGGATTGGCTCCTGCCCCGATACTAATCATAAGAATAGAAGCTGGTGGTGGCGCTGTGTCCTGGGCTTCTTGGGCAAAGCTAGCAGTGACAGAATGGGTTTTATAAGCATATTGCCTGGCTGCGGCAGGGAGTAGTTATATTTCCCTCGCTGCAGCGTGCCTAATAGCCAGTACACATCCCGGCGGCCCGCCTGGCGACTGATTACCCTAGGTGCAGTTCCCTAACTGACCTGCAGGTAAGGGGGCACCACAGAGCCACAAGTTCCAAAACAGGAACTTGAGTGGGGTCATAAAATGGGATCCCTGACGAACTGGGGATAACCAAACATCCTGGTTCATGAGATATTGGTGGCAGCGGTGGGATACCAAAATATACCCCCCTGCAATTCCTGACACTGACAGACACAGAAAACCTTCTTGCCACAGCTCTCATTGATGTGCCATCCTGGATGAGCTGCACTACCTACATAGTAACATAGTTATTAAGGTTGAAGGAAGACTTTATGTCCATCTAGTTCAACCCATATCCTATCCTAACTTGCCCTAACATGTTGATCCAGAGGAAGGCAAAAAAAACCATGTAGCAAACAGTAAGCTTCATATTGGGGGAAAAAAATTCCTTCCCGACTCTACATACGGCAATCAGACTAGCTCCCTGGATCAACGCAATATTAAGGAAACTAGTGTATAATACCTGTAATATTATACTTTTCAAGAAAGGCATCCAGTCCCTTCTTAAATTTTATTAGGGAATCACTCATTACAACATCATATGGCAGAGAGTTCCATAGTCTCACTGCTCTTACAGTAAAGAATCCGCGTCTGTGAGTATGCTTAAACCTTTTTTCCTCCAGACGTAGAGGATGCCCCCTTGTCCCTGTCACAGGTCTAAGAGTAAAAAGATCATTAGAAAGGTCTTTGTATTGTCCCTGCATATATTTATACGTTGTAATAAGATCACCCCTAAGCCTTCGATTTTCCAAACTAAATAATCCCAAGTGTAATAACCTGTCTTGGTATTGCAGACCCCCTAGTTCCCTAATAACCTTGGTCGCTCTTCTCTGCACCCGCTCCAGTTCAGCTATGTCTTTCTTATACACCGGAGACCCGAACTGTACACAGTATTCTAAGTGTGGTCGCACTAGTGACTTATATAAAGGTAAAGTTATGTTCTCCTCATGAGCATCTATGCCTCTTTTAATGCATCCCATTATTTTATTTGCCTTTGCATCAGCTGCCTGACACTGGCCACTAAATGTGAGTTTGTCATCCACCCATACACCCAGGTCTTTTTCAGTGACAGTTTTGCCTAGTGTTTTAAAATTAAGCACATAATTATACATCTTGTTCGTTCTACCCAAGTGCATGACCTTACATTTATCCCCATTAAAGCTCATTTGCCATTTATCAGCCCAAGCTTCTAGTTTACATAAATCCTCCTGTACTATAAAATTGTCCTCCTCTGTGTTGATTACTCTGCAGAGTTTAGTGTCATCTGCAAATATTGAAATTCTACTCTCTTTGCCCCCTACAAGGTCATTAATAAATATGTTAAAAAGAAGCGGGCCCAAAACTGACCCCTGTGGTACCCCACTGCTAACCGTGACCCAGTCCGAGTGTGCTCCATTAATAACCACCATTTGTTTCCTATCCCTGAGCCAGCTCTTAACCCACCTACACATATTTTCCCCTATCCCCATTGTTCTCATTTTATGTATCAACCTTTTGTGTGGCACCGTATCAAAAGCTTTTGAAAAGTCCATGTACACCACGTCCACTGCATTCCCTTGGTCCAGTCCTGAATTTACCTCTTCATAAAAGCTTATCAGATTAGTCTAACAGGAACAGTCCCTTGTAAACCCATGTTGATATTGTGTCATGAGGTTATTCTTCTCCAGATACTCCAGTATAGTATCTCTTAGAAAACCCTCCAGGATTTTACCCACAGTTGAGGTTAAACTTACTGGCCTATAATTTCCAAGTTCAGTTTTTGTCCCCTTTTTGAATATTGGCACCACATTTGTTATACGCCAGTCCAGTGGTACAGACCCTGTTATTATGGAATCTTTAAAGATTAAAAATAATGGTCTATCTATGACTGTGCTTAATTTCTGCAGTACTTGGGGGTGTATCCCATCCGGGCCCGGGGATTTGTCAATTTTAGTGATTTTTAGATGCCGCCGTACTTCCTGCTGGGTTAAGCAGGTAACATTTAATGGAGAATTTTTATCCCTGATCGTGTTATCCGTCTTTGGATTTTCTTGTGTAAATACTGTTGAAAAAAGGCATTTAGCATATTGGCATTTTCCTCAAACCTGAGCCACTTGTGTGGGTTGTAGAGTCCATCTCATGCTGCCACGAGTGTGAAAGCACAACCAACATTCAAAAGTGACCAAAACATCAGCCAAAAAACTTTGGTACTGAGATGTGGTCTGTGGTCCCCACCTGCATAACCAATCCTTTATTGAATGTGTCTTGATAATTGCCAATAATTATAATATAAAAGTAAATGACTAGGATATAGTTCCTGGACCCAGGCGCATAATCTATGATGGAATCTCCAAATGTGAGCCATCTATTTTCAGTGGCGTAACTTGAAGCTTGTATGCTCCAATACAAACTCTTCAACAGGGTGCCCAAGTAACACAGGTCTCCAGGGCCCGAGTGTGATCGGAACCTTTGTACCTTTTATAGTTACATTCTGGCTGTTTACTTTTCAGCAAAGGTAGTTTTAGCCCTGCCAGCCAACCATCATTGCCCAGGAGTTACTGGAACATTCCCTGGCATGTAGTTATGTGACTAGGCATTTTTGATAATATTTTATAGTAGAAATGTATGGGAAGGGATGAAAATTTAGCCACATATATGCAATGTGAATTTAAATATGTTTTTATTAGACACAAATAAAAGAAAGCAATGCACAATTAGTACTTTGCCTTATTGTACTTGAAATAATAAATGGTTTTCTAATTATATGGATCATTGGCTGTATGTTGCATCTGTTTTGGGTGAGCAGTACATCTTCCTGTAATTCTTGTTACTTTTACCTATTATTGAATATTTTTATTGTGATGGTGTTGATACAAAAGTGAGTTAAAAAAAAGCCAGGAGCATTTTGAAATGAGAGATCTTTAGTTGTCTCTCGCTTCTTGCTATAAAACAGGAATTTTCACAGTAATCTAAAATCTTTCTTGTCTTCTCAATGTAGAAAGTATTGCTAGAGGCCAAACATTCTTGTACAGGTTATCTATAAGTAAGAAAAACATTCATGAGATCCTTTTAAGGACTAATAATGTTTTAAACACAACTGCTGTGTCTTGTGGGCCTTTCACTCATTAGACAGAAACAAACAATACATATAGCTGCAGAAAAACTGAAATAGAAATTTATGCCTATAGGTATAACCCATATTTTAAGTCATGTAGGAACATGCAACTTTATTCTAGTGGAAATGATAAAAGATCACTGCGCACAAACTCTGGAGGAAATTCTATTCAATGTTTTTTGCTGTTTATGCAGCATGTCCAGTTGGCTAGGTGTTGCTTGGAACCTTGTAAAGGGAACCTTTAAGTTTGGAGAAGCTGTGCAATCTGTAGGCAGCTTCTTATAGAGAAGGTGAAGCTGAACAGATTATGTAGGTGTATGGGGAAAAAAGATTCAACATAATTTTAATTTATTGTGAAATCGGTACTCTTTCTGGGCTTAGCAGTCAAGGGGGTGGTTCTAATCAGTGATCATCTTCCCCTGTATAACTTTGCATATAGTGATTAGATGTCCATCACTGATTAAGTCTGCCCACTCGACTGCTATACCCAGAATGAACAGGAATTTCATTTAATAAAAGACAAATCATATTGAATCTTTTTTTTTAACTTGTATATCAATTTGTTCATCTTTTCCTACAGTAAAGCATTCCACTTGTATACGTTATTATTAAGTTGACAAAGTTCATAGTAGTGATCATTACTTCTGCTGGGATCACCCAGGCTTAATTTAACTGCTAATTTTATCCTTTAGGCAAAAAGATAGAAAGATCTGAACATACCTACTTAGCTGATGACATCACATCCTACTTGGCTACACAACTGTAAGGTCCCTGAATTGTATCCAACTTACTGTATCAGCCAGAGTCACTTAAAAATGTATTGCATCTTTTACTCATTTAGAAATTAAATGTGCCATAGTTCATACATGTGAAATAAATCCAAACCTGCTTGATTTTTGTATGATTACATTGACCTTTTGGGATCTTTGGGCTACTTTTCCATGATGAGTTTTTGGTGAGTAGCCTAATTTTACTTAATTGGTGCAGAAATGGTGCATAAAATCTTCAACATCAAAGACTCGCCAAAAGCTCACAGTGGGACTGTAGTCTAAAGGCCCCGTCAAATACAGCGATCTCACTAGTGAGATTGCTGATGTTGTGACACATCAGCGATCTCGCCAGTGAGATCGCTGTGTGTGACAGGGGTCAGCGACCGGCCCCCCTGCCGGTTATTGCTGATCATGCAGCATCGGCCAGGGTCGTTTTTCGATCGCTGGTCTCCCGCTGGCCAGCGTGCATCGCTGCGTGTGGCAGTGAGAGACCAGCGATCAGCGACGCTGGATGCTGGTTTCTAATGTGAACATCGGGTATCCAGGAGCCGCGGCTGGTTTACACGCTGGTTTCCAAGGTAAACAGCGGGTATCCAGGAGTCGCGCGGCTCTTAGATACCCGATTTTTAGGCCTGTTTCACACTTCAGTTTTTCCTGTCAGTCCGAATCCGCCAAAATAGCGGAAAACGGATCCGCAGGCGGACTGACAGGAACGGGTGGCATCGGATCGGTGGATGTACGGATCCGCCGAAGTTGAAAAATTAAAGGAACCGCGCCTGTGAAAAAAAAAGTAAACATACTGTCGATGTAGCGCTGTCCGGGAGTGGGCATGGTGACGCAGGAGCTGTGGGCATGGCGGGATCAGCAGCGGTGAAGTAGCGGGAGCAGCAGCGGTGGTCGCTGTATCTCTTGGGTGCCGTAAAGGAGCGGCGATGTCGTGGAGGAGAGAGAGATTTTGCGGGACAGCAGCGGCGATGTGGAGGAGAGAGATCAGCAGGGGCGATGTGGAGGGGTATGTCGTGGAGGAGAGAGAGAGAGAGAATTTTATCCAGCAGCCAGACAGAAATGCGGGTTAATTTAGTAAATAGCTGATCCGGAGAACAAAATAACGTTACATGCGCCGTCCGCTCAGCCAAAATCTTGGCGGATCCGTACAAAAGCGGATCGAACGGACGACCATCCGTCAAGATCTGCCGATAATGCAAGTCTATGAGGAAAAAACGGATCCGCCAAGAAAAATGGCGGATCCGTTTTTTTATCAAATCGGCGGATCTTGACTGATGGTCACAAACGGAAGTGTGAAACAGGCCTTACCTTGGAAACCAGCGTGTACGCGGGTTTCCAAGGTAAACAGCGGGTATCCAGGAGCCGCGGCTCCTGGATACCCGACGTTTACATTAGAAACCAGCGTCCAGCGTCGCTTGTCCTGATCGCTGGAGGAGCTGTCTTGTGACAGCTCACCAGCGATCAGCCTAACTATGTCCCAGCGATCCCATCATGTCGGATCGTTGGTGGGATCGCTGGGACATCGTTATGTGTAACGGGGGCTTTAGCCTGCAATCCTACTATAAGCTTTTGGAGAGTTTTTGATGTTGCAAATTTTCTGCACCATTTCTGCACCTATTAAGTTACTTTCATCTTTTTCATTGCATATTTTATATATATTTTTTATCATGTTTTTGATGCTGCGGTTTTCATCTCTTTTTGGTGTGTCATGTTTTAAATAAATCTGCTCTGCTTTTGATACTCCTTGGTATTTGGTTTTGACAAAACTAAATGTTCATATTATTACATAATAAAAATGCACATGCATTTTTACTTGTGGATTTTCCACATTTAAGGCAAAATTCAGCGTACCTGGAAGAGAAATTGACATAGAAACACACATTGCAGGTCAGTTTATACTGAGTAAATAAAAGCACAGTGGGCATGAGATTTCTATCATATGCTACATTTTAGACACCTCTAAACTCCCCAAAAGCGCATTGCGGGCACACTTCTTCAGTAGTGCAACATGTCATTCTTGTCCTGCTGCCATAAATTGCTATGTGGATCTTGTCTAAAACTGTGCTGAAGTGTAGAGTAAGGGTACCGTCACATTTAGCGATGCACCAGCGATCCCGACAATGATACGACCCGGTCAGGATCGCTGGTGCATCGCTAAATGGTCGCTAGTGAGCTGCCAAACAGGCAGCTCTCACCAGCGATGCAGCAGCGGTCGGCGGTCGTCACTTACCTGTTAGAAGTGGCGATGAAGGCGTCCTCCCGCCCATGTCCATGCATCGCAGGAAGCCGCCTCCGAGAAACAGCCCAGGACGTTCTCGCGCGATCAGCGATAGCCAGCGGGGGAGCCGGTCGGAGGTAAGTATCACACAGCGATATCGCTAGCAATATCGCTGCTGCGTCAAAAAATCGGTGACGCTTAAGCGATATCGCTAGCGATCTCGCTTAGTGTGACGGGGTCTTTAGTTAAGGCACCAGCAGAGGTTTACACTATTTCATCCTTTATGTTGTCACTTGGCTGAAGTGGTCGTCTAAACATGTATATTGATTGCAGTCACTCTGAATATTTGGGAACCATATGGCTTCTTTTAACTGCTAATTTTATTCTATAGGAAAATGATATGTTTGGGGGCACTAGTACTCTTGGAGGGATACCCGCCGCACAACAAAACAACACCCAACATTGTTGTAAATCAAATACAAAATATTAAAATATGTTTGTGCTGAAATATTCATACTAATCCAGGAACCAACCTGGTTGCAAGACTATGAACCACCAGGGTACCAAAATAAATTGCAGATGAATAAAAAGTATTACAAATATATATGTATAAAAAAATATGTGTTACAGAAACACTGAAGATAATCATCAATTAAAAATATGCATATATACATCAAATCTGTGCAACAGAATACTGCGATTCACATGAATAAGGCAGGGGCATGGTCATTTCCTTGTAGTTGAACAGGGTCAGGGTTCCATTGCTTGGATAGTAAGGAACTATCCTTCCCACATGCGATATTCCATATTTCTTAAAATCAAGAGTGTAATTGATCACTACCAACAGTTAGTTTTTAGAGAACTGTCCCGGCCGGTGACAGTCTCTCAGGTTACTCACTGCTCCCTCGGTGCGCCAGCGTTCTTCACAGCGCGGTTCACAGCGTTGTGCCGCCAACTTCAGGATAGTTACAGGACCTTTGTGACGTCAAAAGTCACGTGATAGGATCCAGTGAGTGACACGGACCAATTCCTTCCTACCGGTTTCGGAAGTATATGGCTTCCTTCATCAGGGATGGTCCGTCATTGGAATGGTTGTCTTTTAAACCTGCGGTTCTAATCTTAATGTGTTAACCTGTTCAGCGCTACCCCTATATTCAATTAAACGCAAAGAGCTCAACTTCTGAGTTAAGTCCCCTTGGGATTAGGGAGTCTAAATTGAAAATCCATTGACTTTCGGAGCGAGACATTTTTTTAATAAAATCCCCCCCCTCCAATCTTTCCGGACGATTTGTAAGCCAGTAATTATAGTGCCAGTAGTAGATCCCCTGTGATGGTCTGCATAATGCTTTGACAATGGGTGTCCATTGAACTTGCGTCTTATATTTCTTAGGTGTTCATTTATCCGTACACTTAGTGGGCGCTTAGTTCTCCCCACATATAATTTTCCACATGGTCATTTGAGTGCATTGATAACACCTACTGTGTTACATGAGATATGATCACGAATAACAAATTCCGTGTTTATATTAGACACAGTATGTTGTTTCATGGTTTTTAGAGTTTTGCAGGCTTTGCACTTGCGGCATGGATAGGAACCAGGTTCATTAAAAAAGCCCATACTCGTTGTTCTGGCCTTATACTGATTAGATGTCGATGACGCTACATGGTACCCAATATTTTTTGCTTTTCTGTAGATAAATTTTGGATGCTCAGGTAACAATTCACCTATTGTTTTATCCTCTTTCAGTTATTCCCCAATATTTCCCACAATATTGCGGAGAATATGTGTGTTCGCATTATGTTGGGTTATAATAGAAAAGTCACTCTGATTATTATTCAGTTGGTCCTCATTTTTATCATCCTTCTCATTTTTCTCCCGAATTAGGGTTTCTCTTGGTCTTTTTTGTACTCTACCACTCTCCTCAGTAAGAAACTGTTCGTCATAACCCCTGTTTTTAAATTTAGTGGTTAGAAGCTCTTCAGTTTTATAATCTTGGTCCCTAGAACAGTTCCTGTGACCATGTATAAACTGGCTTTTGGGGATGTTAATAAGCCAGTGTGGTAAATGGCAGCTATTTAGAGAGATATAATTATTACAGTCAGTTGGCTTGTGATATGTACGTGTGTGGACCAATCCATTATCAATAAAAATATTTAAGTCTAAAAAATTAATAGATTCTGTGCTGGTGGTCCCCGTAAAGTTTAAAAAATAATCATTTTAATTAATATCAATTAAAAATTCTGCAAGAGTGTCCGGGCCACCAGACCATATAAAAATAACGTCATCTATGAAGCGGCGCCATAGGACCAGGTTCGCACGCAGCACCTGAAAGATGGGAAAGAGATTCTACAAATTTTAAATAATATGCAGTGGCAGGAACACTTCATTTTGGGAACATTAGACATAACCTCCCTCTGTACAGTGATTCAGCACAAAAAGGGTCAGGAAGCAGCCACATACTTCCTAAATAGGCTTACCACACTACTGCAGGATCAAATTTATTTTATATCAGACTGTATGCAGTTTATTTTAACTGTAACTTAATTTTAACAATTATTTCCAACATGAGGCGGACTACTATGCCCAGCAATGGGGGACGGCCATGGGGACCAGGTTCGCACCCAGTTATGCTAACCTCTATGTGGGGAGATGGGAGGACCAAACCATCTACCCTGGGGGGTGCTGCATGCGAACCTGGTCCTATGGCGCCGCTTCATAGATGACGTTATTTTTATATGGTCAGGTGGCCCAGAGACTCTTGCAGAATTTTTAATTGATATTAATAAAAATGATTATTTTTTAAACTTTACGGGGACCACCAGCACAGAATCTATTAATTTTTTAGACTTAAATATTTTTATTGATACTGGATTGGTCCACACACGTACATATCACAAGCCAACTGATTGTAATAATTATGTCTCTCTAAATAGCTGCCATTTACCACACTAGCTTATTAACGTCCCCAAAAGCCAGTTTATACGTGCTCACAGGAACTGTTCTAGGGACCAAGATTATAAAATTGAAGTAGAGCTTCTAACCACTAAATTTAAAAACAGGGGTTATGACGAACAGTTTCTTACTGAGGAGAGTAGTAGAATACAAAAAAGACCAAGAGAAACCCTAATTCAGGAGAAAATGAGAAGGATAATAAAAATGAGGACCAAGTGAATAATAATCAGAGTGACTTTTCTATTATAACCCAATATAATGCGAACACACATATTCTCCGCAATATTGTGGGGAAATATTGGGGAATACTGCAAGAGGATAAAACAATAGGGTGAATTGTTAACTGAGCATCCAAAATTTATCTACAGAAAAGCAAAAAACATTGGGTACCTTGTAGCGTCATCGACATCTAATCAGTATAAGGCCAGAACAACGAGTATGGGCTTTTTTAATGAACCTGGTTTCTATCCATGCCGCAAGTGCAAAGCCTGCAAAACTCTAAAAACCATGAAACAACATACTGTGTCTAATATAAACACGGAATTTGTTATTCGTGATCATATTTCATGTAAAACAGTAGGTGTTATCTATGCACTCAAATAAATGCCCATGTGGAAAATTATATGTGGGGAGAACTAAGCGCCCACTAAGTGTACGGATAAATGAACACCTAAGAAATATAAAACGCAAGTTCAATGGACACCCATTGTCAAAGCATTATGCAGACCATCACATTGGATCTACTGCTGGCACTATAATTACTGGCTTACAAATCGTCCGGAAAGATAGGAGGGGAGGGGATTTTATTAAAAAATGTCTCGCGCTGAAAGTCAATGGATTTTCAATTTAGACTCCCTAATCCCAAGGGGACTTAACTCAGAAGTTGAGCTCTTTGCGTTTAATTGAATATAGGGGTAGCGCTGAACGGGTTAACACATTAAGATTAGAGCCGCAGGTTTAAAAGACAACCATTCCAACGACGGACCATCCCTGATGAAGGAAGCCGTGTACTTCCGAAACCGGTAGGAAGGAATTGGTCCGTGTCACTCACTGGATTCTATCACGTGACTTTTGACGTCATGAAGATCCTGTAACAATCCTTAAGTCGGCGGCACAGGGCTGTGAACCACGCTGTGAAGAACGCTGGCGCACCGAGGGAGCAGTGAGTAACCTGAGAGACTGTCACTGGCCGGGACAGTTCTCTAAAAACTAACTGTTGGTAGAGCTCAACTACGCTCTTGATTTTAAGAAATATAGAATATCGCATGTGGGAAGTGTCATGTTCCCAGTGCAGGTTTTTGAGCTGCATGTCAGAGGTTAATGTCTGGAGCTCAGTGCAGGTTTTGACCTGCAAGCCTAGGGTTAATGATTGTGGCCTCTTTCTGGTCCTGAGAGAGCTTCTTAAACCCCTGGGAAGCTCCAATCCCTGCCAGTTATACTTTTGCCTTTGGCCGAGTGTGCTGACCTCTGTGTGCCTGTGCCTGTTCGTTGTTATAGCTTGTTTTTATGGTTCTGACCCGGTTCTGTTTCCCGTTGTGAGTTTGCCTGTTGATTCTGTACTGTGCTATCCTCTCTGTGTATGACTCATTGCCTGTGATCTGACTACTCTCTGCTCACCCCTCTTATACCTTGCAGCTATCTCTGTGTATGACTCATTGGCTACGTCCTGACTATCCTCCCTGTCTATGCCCCATGTTAACTTTGTCTCGCAGTTACCCTGCTAGGAGTTCTCTTGCAGCTCCTAGCTCTCTGGAGTTTAGGCCACGCCCCTAGCAGTCTCGTGCTTCAGGTCCTGCGGCTCTGAATTACGCATCTACTCGGCTGCTGCCCTCTCCACAGGTATCTTTGAGCACAGTTCGCTTTACTCCGGACATGCGCACTGGCTCAGTGAGCAAGTTCAGTGCGGTGTTTCTGACATTATAACTGGCCTGCTATTTATTTTCTTTCCTGACTTCTGCAGCATGGACCCAATGTGTGCTTTATCTGAGCAGGTGAAATGCTTGACTCAGTCACTGCAGAAGCTTAGTTTGGAACACCAAGCTCTGGCCCAGTCCCAACGGCGGGATGAGGACTCAGTTCAGGGGGTACTTTCCGCAGGCTTCCAGCAGGTGGGAAATAGAGATGTCTTTTTAGTCCCACCCGAATCCCCGGTTAAATTGCCAGATACGTTTTCTGGTAACAAAGATGATTTCAGAGTATTTAAGGAGGGCTGTAAGCTCTTTTTCTCTTTGAGACCCCACTCCTCTGGGGATGAGAAACAGAGGGTGGGGGTGGTTATGTCCCTGCTTAGGGGATCCCCACAAGCCTGGGCATTTTCACTTTCCTCTTCTGCCCCTGAGAGAATGTCTGTGGATGCGTTTTTTGAAGCCTTAGGGCTTATTTATGATGAGCCTGATAGAGTGCGTTTGGCTGAGGACAAGGTGATGAGTGTCTGTCAGGGGGAGCACTCGGCTGAATGGTTCTGTACTGAACTCAGACATTGGGCAGCAGAGATTTCCTGGAGTGATGCCGCCCTTCGGGGGCTGTTCCGTAGAGGCCTGTGTGAACGTCTGAAGGATGCTTTGGCACTCCATCCTCCACCTGACTCCCTGGAGGATGCCATTACCCAAGCGGTTCGCAGACTGCAGGCTAGAGGCGTTATGCAACGGGAAACACCATTATTCTTCAGTGGAGATGAGACCCGGACTCTTCCTGTGGCTATGGAGGTGAGCGCTGTCACCTGTGAGGAAAAGGAAAGAAGATGCCGCCGGGAGAAGCAGTTGTGCTTCTATTGTGGGGAATCTGGACACTGGAAGAAGGACTGCCCCTCTTGTCCGTCATCCTCCAAGATGGCGGGAAATGACTAGGTCTGGGTGGTAGTCGATGAGGCTACCCAGACCTTCAGGCACAATTTTCCTCACGTGCAAAAATGGTGCTGCAGGTGGAACTGGAACTTGGTAATGGTCCGGTTCAGACTACTGCTTTTGTTGACTGTGGTTCTGCTGTGAACCTGATTGATACCAAAGTTATGACTCTTAATAAGATAGAGACAGTCAGGCTTCAGGATCCTGTTAAACTTGTGGCAGTTGACTCGTCTCCTCTTACCCAGAACGGTATCTGTTGCAGGTCTGAACTTTTTTCTCTAAAAGTGGGTTCCACTCATGTGGAAAAACTAAGTTGTCTTGTGCTAGATAACTTGCCTGCAGGACTGGTACTGGGGATGCCTTGGCTTCAATGCCATAATCCTACCATTGATTGGGTTACAGGGGAGATCACTCAATGAGGATGTACGGATAAATGTAACCTGGGACATCTTGTTAACGCTGTTAAATCCGTATCTGTGTCGTCTGTCGGTCTGGAAGGTATTCCGGAGTACCTGAAGGATTTTGAAGACGTTTTTTCCGAAAGTGAGGCTGAGGCGCTGCCACCACATAGACCCTACGATTGTGCCATTGATTTAGTACCCGGAGCCAAGTTACCTAAGGCTCGATTGTTCAATTTGTCTGGGCCTGAGCGCCAAGCCATGAAGGAGTGCATAGCTGAGAGTCTCCGCAAAGGGCATATCAGGCCTTCTGTGTCACCTGTGGCAGCAGGATTCTTCTTTGTGAAGAAGAAAGATGGTGGTTTGCGGCCGTACCTCAACTTTCGGGAACTGAACAATATAACGGTTAGGAACACTTACCCGCTTCCCCTCATCCCAGACTTATGTAACCAGTTAGCTGGGGCCCAATGGTTCTCCAAGTTAGATCTGCGGGGGGCCTACAATCTGATAAGGGTTCGGGAAGGGGACAAGTGGAAAACTGCGTTCCTCACATCAGATGGACTCTTTGAGAACCTGGTAATGCCGTTTGGGTTAACCAATGCACCCGCTATTTTCCAGAATTTCATCAATGTTGTGTTTTCTGACCTGATAGTCCGTTTTGTTATTGTTTATTTGGATGACATTTTGGTGTATTCCCCGGACAGCCAATCTCACTTGCAACATCTACAGACAGTTCTCCAGGGACTCAGGGAGAACCAATTGTTTGCTAAATTGGAAAAATGTTCATTTTTTGTATAGGAACTGTCTTTTTTGGGGTTGATTGTGTCCTGTGAGGGGTTTCGTATGGATCCTAAGAAGGTGCTGGCGATCGCTTACTGGGTTCAGCCTCAAGAGCTCAAGGGGCTCCAGGGCTTCTTAGGATTTGCAAACTATTATCGAAGATTCATTAAAGGTTTCTCACAAGTGGTTAAACCACTCACGGATCTTACCCAGAAGGGGGCTGATGGAAAAAATTGGTCTGTACTCGCTAAGGAGTCCTCAGCGATTAAGAAATGTTTCATGTCTGCCCCCGTGTTGGTACAACCAGACCCGTCCAAACCATTCATTGTGGAGGTGGATACTTCTGAAGTGGGGGTGAGGGCTGTGCTGTCCCAGGGTCCGGCCACCCTTACCAATCTCAAACCCTGTGCCTTCTTCTCCAAGAAGTTCTCTTCAGCCGAGAAAAACTATGATGTAGACAATAGAGAACTTGTTGCGGTCAAGCTGGCTTTTGAGGAATGGAGGCACTTTTTGGAAGGGGCTGCTCACCCTATCACGGTTGTCACGGATCACAAAAATTTGGCATACCTTGAATCTGCTAAGAGGCTTACTCCTAGACAAGCCCGTTGGTCACTTTTTTTCACGATTTCAGTTCTCCATTACTTTTCGACCGGGGTCCAAAAGTGTTAAAGTGGATGCCCTGTCCAGAAGTTTTGACCCAGTGTCTCCCCCTGAGCCGCCGTCCTTCATTCTTCCCCCAGGGGTGGTAGTGGCGAGGGTCTCAACTGAGTTGGAACAAGAAATTCTAAGGGCTCAGGCCCTAGCTCCGGCAACCAGGCCAGGGGATAAACTGTTTGTTCCAGATTCATTGCAGCCTAGACTTCTGCAGGAGTTTCATGAGTTTAGGCTGAGTGCTCATCCAGGTATCACGGCCACTAGAGAGGCAGTAGCCAGGGGTGTTTGGTGGCCTTCATTAAGGTCCGATGTCAAGGAATTTGTTTCTGCTTGTTGCGTGTGTGCCCGTTTCAAAAGCTTGCATAACCGGCCGGCTGGGGAACTCATACCTTTACCGGTTCCTGATAGGCCATGGACTCATCTTTCCATGGATTTTATTACCGGCCTTCCACCTTCCAGGGGCAATACCGTGATCTGGGTGGTGGTGCATAGGTTTTCTAAACACCCATTTCATTCCCTTGGCAGCATTACCCTCAGCAGAGACATTATCAAGGTTGTTTGTGCAGCATGTGGTCCGATTGCATGGGGTACCCCTGAATGTTGTGTCTGACAGAGGTGTGCAGTTTGTGGCCAAATTTTGGAGGGCGTTCTGTATGAAATTGGGCATCTCACTCTCCTTCTCGTCGGCATATCACCCGGAGAGTAATGGTCAGACAGAACGCACCAATCAATCCCTGGAACAAATTCTCAGGTGTCTGACCTCCGCCAGACAGGAGGACTGGTGTGATGCGTTACCGTTGGCGGAATTCGCTTTTAACAACCGGGTGAGTCAGTCCACCAACATGTCCCCATTCCTGATTAACTATGGGTTTAATCCGCATTTTGGGGAGTTTTGACGGGTGGATTCTGGTTGTCCAGGGGTAGAGGGGTCCGTTCAACGGTTAAAAAACCTCTGGGCTGAAGTCCAGTGTAATATCTTTCGGGCCCAGGCGAAGTACAAATATTTTGCTGACAAAAAGAGAGCCTCGGGAGACATGTTTCAGGTGGGAGAGAAGGTTTGGCTTTCCACACGTAACATCAACTTAAAGGTACCATCAGCTAAGTTGGGATCAAAGTTCATTGGTTCGTACGAGATTATGGAGATAGTCAACCCAGTGGCATATAGGTTGCATCTCCTCGCCTCCTTAAAAATATCCAATGTGTTCCATAAATCTCTGTTGAAATCCGTAGGGTCTGTCAAAGAGGACTCCTAGCCTGTTGTTCCTCCAGTGCTGGTGGAGGGTCAATTGGAGTATGAGGTCAGACATATTGTGGACTCTCGGCGGGTGCGCCGCTCTTTGCAGTACCTGGTCCACTGGAAGGGATATGGACCAGAGGAACGCACATGGGTCCCTGCTCGCTCTGTACATGCAGATCGCCTCGTTCGGGCTTTCCATGCCAAGTACCCGGGGAAGCCTGGGGGTCCAGAGGCCACCCGTTGAGAGGGGGGTACTGTCAAGATCCCAGTGCAGGTTTTTGAGTTGCACGTCAGGGGTTAATGTCTGGAGCTCAGTGCAGGTTTTGACCTGCACACCTGGGGTTAATGATTGTGGCCTCTTTCTGGTTCTGGGAGAGCTTCTTAAACCCCTGGGAAGCTCCAATCGCTACCTGTTATACTTTTGCCTTTGGCCGAGTGTGCTGACCTCTGTGTGCCTGTGCCTGTTCGTTGTTATAGCTTGTTTATATGGTTCTGACCCGGTTCTGTTTCCCGTTGTGAGTTTGCCTGTTGATTATGTACTGTGCTATCTTCTCTGTGTATGACTCGTTGCCTGTGATCTGACTACTCTCTGCTCACCCCTCTTGTACCTTGCAGCTATCTCTGTGTATGACTCATTGGCTACGTCCTGACTATCCTCCCTGTCTATGCCCCATGGTAACTTTGTCTCGCAGTTACCCTGCTAGGAGTTCTCTTGCAGCTCCTAGCTCTCTGGAGTTTAGGCCACGCACCTAGCAGTCACATGCTTCAGGTCCTGCGGCTCTGAAGTACGCATCTACTCGGCTGCTGCCCGCTCCTCAGGTGTCTTTCAGCACAGTTCGCTTTACTCAGGACCCGCGCACTGGCTCAGTGAGCAAGTTCTGTGCTGTGTTTCTGACAGGAAGGATAGTTCCTTACTATTATTCTGAATCTGCACCCTACTATTCATCTGTCTCCACACCCTCCATGCACATGATAACTGCACTTGTTACTTGTCTATTGCACTTAAACACACGGGCTGATGACCGGATCATGCAGCTTTATATGAAAATCCCTATTTATTATAATTGCCAGACCTGAATTAACAAGCACTTCTCACCTACTGTGTCCCCCCATTTCCTTGTAGATTGTAAGCTTGCGAGCAGGGACCTCACTCCTAATGTCACTGTTTGAATTGTCTTAACTTGTATTGAATTTATTGTCTGTACATGTCCCCGCTTAATTGTAAAGTGCTGCGGAATATGTTGGCGCTATATAAATAAAAATTATTATTATTAAATTATTATTACTATCCAAGCAATGGAACCCTGACCCTGTTCAACTACAAGGGAATGACCGTGTCCCTGCCTTATTCATGTGAATCGCAGTATTCTGTTGCACAGATTTGAGGTATATATGCATATTTTTAATTGATGACTATATGCAGTGTTTCTGTAACACATATTTTTGTTATACATATATATTTGTAATACTTTATTCATCTACAATTTATTTTGGTACCGTGGTGGTTCATAGTCTTGCAACCAAGTTGGTTCCTGGATTAGTGTGGATATTTCAGCACAAACATATTTTAATATTTTGTAATTTTATTCTATAACAGCAAAAATATCAGAGTTAAAAAACATACTTAAGTTGTACTATCATATCCAAGTTTGCTACAAAATTGAGATACAACTGAATTCTAACCCAAACTAATTGCATCAGCATCTTCACCATAGAACAGGACTTGTTTAGATTATTGCATATTTTTTAAATTGTTTAACATTTTGCAGGCCTTCTACACTTTAGGAAAATTATGCTAAATTTGCGTAACGTGAAACACAAAGATCCATATTTTGAAATTTTTGAGTTTTTTAAAAAAATCCACTGAATTAAATTTGCCTATCTAATTAGCAATGTGACGTACTAGAGGAATTAAAAGTGTAGCCTGGTGCAGGGCTACAATTTTGTTTCTGGTGTCCTTCGACAGCTCTTTGGTCTTCACCATAGTGGAGTTTGGAGTGTGACTGTTTGAGGTTGTGGACAGGTGTCTTTTATACTGATAACAAGATCAAACAGGTGCCATTACTACAGGTAATGAGTGGAGGACAGAGCAGCCTCTTAAAGAAGAAGTTACAGGTCTGTCAGAGCCAGAAATCTTGCATGTTTTTAGGTGACCAATTACTTATTTTCCACCATAATTTGAAAAATAAATTTTGCCATATCAGACAAGGTGATTTTCTGAATTGGTTTTCTCATTTTCAGTCTCATAGTTGTGGTCTACCTATGATGACAATTGCAGGCCTCTCTCATCTTTTTAAGTGGGAGAACTTGCACAATTGGTGGCTGACTAAATTCTTTTTTCCCCCCTGTATTGTCATACACCTAAGCACCACATCCACTATGTATACAAATACTTAGTACAGCAATGCTACTAGATGATAAAGGTTCAAATGGAACATAGTGGATTTACATGGACACAATCAGATGTACAATAGATTCCCATAGAAGTCTATTGTCATCTATTGTCTATTGATGGAGAGGTTGTATGGAACCAAAATTCTAGTGTATACATGATCCCTTAGAATGATGCCATAATAGAACATCTCAAAGACATAGACATATTTAGAAGGGCCCCAGTAACAAATTGGGTTTATAGATCAATGATGACTTTGCATTTTACTGTCTGATCTTAATTTATCTCTGGTTATGGTACAGGTAAAGAAATATAAATATGCCCATTGTGAACACTGAAAATAAATAAGACCTTTCATATACAATCCATGAGCAATTAAAATGTTAAATAGAAGTTAATAAATTATCAATCTGCTGAACATAAGTGCAATTTGCTACTGGTACGATGCATCATGGTATACTAATTACATTACAGCTGTTTTAAATTAAGAACAGCTGAAAAATATAGATTATGCAAGTATCTATTTTATCACAATTTCTAAATTGGAGTCTGTAGCATAGTATGCTAAAAGATTAGATTACTTTGAAAAAAAAAATCTTTTTTCGCTCTGTCAGTAAAATTTCAGCGTGAACATGTGTTCCTGTTTACTCCATCCTTGATTATCTTGTTTTACATATACTTTAGTTGATAATTGACTCTTTAAAACATTTGTGATGTGTTATTTAATTTTCAAGTAGGCAGTGCTGCAATTATTTCCAAACATTACTGAAACACTTACAGCTGTATTGTAGATGTCTGACATCTTTCAGTGTTTTAGTCCATGTACATCTACCACTAGAAAGTAAAATGTGAAGCGGAAAATAAACTGTATTATTGGTCTTTTTGATTTAGCCAAAGATATAGTCAGTTAAAATAAAATGTGGGTTACCAAAGAAACATCTTTGACCCAGAAATGCTCCAACAGGAAGAGAATCTATCGAAATACATGAAGGCATGCCATGTGAAACCTTTAATTGATTGCTTATAGTTTGCAGTCATTTGAACTGGTGATTTGAGTAATGAGCAGAAAACATTCCTATACAGTATATATGTTATAGATTACCTCTTGGTACCTTATAAAGTATATCTAAGATCAAGCTGTGGGAGTTAAGCCCGCATCACACACCGCGAGATCGCTAGCGAGATCGCTGCTGAGTCACAAGTTTTGTGACACAACAGCGATCTCAACAGCGATCTCGCTGTGTGTGACATGTATCAGCAACCGGCTCCCCTGCCAGGTATCGCTGATTGTGCTCTAATGTCCAGGACATTTTTTTGATCGTTGGTCTCCCGCTGGCCAGCATGCATCGTATGGCAGCGGGAGACCATCGATCAGAGAGCTCCCAGTGCTGTAAGCAGATGCTGGGAGCTGGTATCCAAGGTAAACTGTAGGTAACTAAGCGCTCGCATCACTTAGTTACCCGCTGTGTACCTTGGATACCAGCGTGCTCGCGCTGGGAGCTGGTATCCAAGGTAAACAGTGGGTTTCTATGCGCCGTGCGCGCTTAGTTACCCACTGTTTACCTTGGATACCAGCTCCCAGCGCGAGCATGCTGGTATCCAAGGTGCACAGCGGGTAACTAAGCGACGCGCTGGTCCTGATCGCTGGTGAGATCTGCCTGTTTGGCAGCTCACCAGCGATCATGTAGTGACACACCAGCGATCCTGACCAGATCATATCGTTGTCGGGATCGCTGGTGCGTCACTATGTGTGAAGGGGGCTTTAGAATTGTAACCCATTGTTTAGAGATTGATTTAAAGTAATCTCAAGTGATTTTACATACAGTGTAATAGATTGCAGTTGATTGAGGCCAAGATCGTTCAGCTTCAATAGTCAGAAAAATAGAATTAAATAAGTGTGGAACATTTGGACTCTTTAAATATACATCACATACTGTATGGTTACCAGCATGATATTCATTATTCCTCCCAAATGTCTCATTATACAGAGGATACTCAGGATACAGATCTTTTTTACATGCTGTCTCATTTATTTGTGTACTACAGTTTATTTTTATGTATTTGCAAAATAAATGAATAGTGTCATCATGGTGTTATATATGAAAATTGTCAGCCACTGCAGCTTGAAGGGGCTTGCCACTAAATACATTATTTCCTATCCATACTGTCTTTGCAAACCTCTTTTCCAGGTCACCACCTGACAGCACACTGGAGGACGTCCTTCTTATCCGTAGTGGGACAGGAATCCACGAGAGCTTAAAAGGATCCTCCCCTACCATCCTTCAGTGTTTTTCCTGTCCCTCTGCGGATAGGAATGACGAGAGGAAGATCCGACCATTCCACGCAGATGGTCAGGATCGGGGGCCCAGCCTTTCCCTTCCTACCTTGAGAAATCTGCAGCTGACACCCGACAGAGGGTCTCTCAGCTTGTCCAGTGTAGCGCTGCTCTTGGACACCGGGTCGCTTCCTCCTGATGGGGGCTCTCTACCCCTGACGCCGCCACCGCCAAGCCCGGGCCACCTCTAGGAAGTCCACCGGTCCCACAAGCAGACTCCGGCAGCAGATCACCTCGTTTCCCACCCCGTCCGGGGAATGGGGCACATCAAGGACAAGGCCGCCGTGCCCGGAGGACCAGGGTGCGTCACTTCCGGCTGCCCCATCGGACCGAGGGCGCACAACAGATGGGCGCGCATCACAGACCGGGCGTGTCAATTCCGGTCGTCAGCTGGGGACGCGTCACTTCTGGTCGCGTCATCACCTGGGGACGCGTCACTTCCGGTCGCGTCATCACTGAGCTTCTTCCAGCCGTGACCGCCCAGCGGCACAGGCCGCAGCTGGTATAGGCCCACCAGGGAGGTGGGCAGGCGCCCAAAGGAGCGTATCGGCAGCGTGGCAACGGACAGCGGTGCGCAGGCTCTGCTCTGGTTAAGGAAGCCCGACGAGGTGCCCAGGGCCACTTACATGTCTCTGTGTCTCCACAGTGGGCAGCAAGCAGCCACAGTATTTATCTCTACCAGAAACGGGAGCAAGATGGAGGACCAGGCAAAGACGGAGACTGGAGCAGAGAGCCAGGGTCACACGAGTAACCTCAAAGAGAGGTCACTGCAGGGCCCCAGTAAGACAGACCCCACAGAACACGTATTTTATATGTTTTAAGGGGGAACCTCCACCTCAGAGAGAGAAAGGAGCCTAGGCGGAAGGATAAGAAGTGTCCGGTTTGCTCTAAGAAGCTAAAGGACACGTGGCAAAAGACCCTCTGCGACGCATGCACAAAGCACATAATGGGGAGGAACAAGCTACATTCATGTCTAACATGAGAGCGATAATTAGGGAAGAAGTACAGGCCTCGGTATCTGGCCTGGCTACTTCCCAGACCCCGCAGGTGAACCCCCAGTTATCCAGAAAAAGGCAGCGGGAATCAGACACGTCTTCCAAAGACATCCTGTATGAATCAGACACAGAGGAGGAGGAGATCAGAGAACACCCAGAAAGGAGAAGGAAATATCTTTTTTCGTCCGGGGATATGGATGAGCTACTGGGGGCAGTGCGGCAGACTATGCAGATCGAGGAACCCCCGGCTACCCTCTCAATACAGGACGAGATGGTCGGAGGGTTACGCTCCCAGACTTCAATGGTCTTCCCAGTAAACACCCACATACGGGCAATGATATTGGACGAATGGGAGGAAGCAGAGAAAAGATTGACTATCCCCAGAGACTTCAGGCTTCGCCTGCCGTTTGACCCAGAGGAGGTCAAAGTTTGGGAGGAGGTCCCTAAGATACATATCCCAGTGGCGAAGGTATCAAAAAAGATGGCAATTCCGTTCGAGGATTCCTCAAGCTTGAAGGAACCCCTAGATCGGGAAGCAGAGACTATAAAAAAGGGCCTGGGAAAGTTCGGCAGCGGTCATAAAAACAAATATAGCCACGACATCGGTGGCTCGCTCCATGCATCTATGGATAGATGATTTGGAGGAGCACTTGTCAGATAGAACTCCGAGGGAAACTATCCTAAAGTCCCTCCCCTTACTAAAGTTAGGTACTGGGCTTTTGGCTGATGCCTCGGCGGAGTCCGTTAGGTTCACGGCCAGAAGCCAGTCCTTGTCCAATACAGCCATATATCTGGCTTAAGTGTTGGTCAGGTGACATGCAGTCAAAAAATAAACTATGCTCAATTCCCTTCTCGGGGGTAGGGTCTTCGGGCCCGTGCTCGATGATATCTTAGAGAAGGCACCGGATGAAAAAAAGGGATTCCCCGAAGAGAAGCGTAAAAGATACCAGCCCTTTCTTAGACCCCATTACAACCAGAGAACGGACTATAGAGGGAAAGGGAAATCGGGTCGATGGAGCTACCCCAAAGGAGGCGAGGGTAGAAATAGGAACAGAGATACCATCTTTTCCGGCCCAGGGTCCAGCTCCCGGAAAAAATGACGCCACCAGAGTAGGGGGGGGTGATTGCTCAAGTTCAGGGGGAAGTGGCAGGAAGTTACCTCCAGCCCCTGGGAACTACAGGTCATTTCTCAGGGGTACAGGATAGAATTCTGCTCCCTGCCCCCGAACAGATTCTTAGTGACCAGTTCTCGACTCAGTTCAGCTTCCTCCATGTGGTTGGACATCCAAGATCTCCTAGAGATGGAAGCAATTACACCAGTTCCCGCCCAGGAAGAAAGGAGAGGACACTACTCAAGCCTCTTCGCAATAAAAAACCCTCTGGGGAGACCAGAACCATAATAAACCTCAAGCCCCTAAACAACTGGGTAGCATACAAATGCTTCAAAATGGAATCAATAAGATCCACAGTTCCACTCCTGGGGAAAGGGGTGGTAATGTGCATGCTAGATCTAAAAAGCGCGTATTACCACATCCCCATCCACCCAGATCACCAAAAATATCTCAGGTTCACGGTCGAAAGGGACGGCAGGATACACCATTATCAGTTTCGCTGCCTACCCTTTGGCCTAGCATCAGCCCCAAGAGTCTGAAACATCACGGTGGTCCTGTATCTAGACAACTTCTTAATTATAGCCGATTCAGCAACCCAGCTCAGAGTCGACTGTCGGGCCTCAATCTCCATGCTGCAGAGTCTGGGATGGATCATAAATTGGTCAAAATCAGATCTCATACCCAAGCCCAGAATAAAATTTTTGGGGGTCATGCTAGACTCAGAAAGGATGTCCTTATGTACCAGCCATAAAGCAGGCCATCATGCCGAAGAAGATTCGTCAGTTCTCAAAGAACCAGGTATCGATCAGGGACGCAATGAGAGTCCTGGAGCTGATGACTTTGTGCATTTCCTGAATCAGATGGAGTCAGTTCCACTCCCGTGACCTACAGCGGGCAGTCCTAGCATCCTGGGACAGAAGGCAGAGCTCATTGGACAAGAAAATACTTTTAACCCCCGAGCCAGAAGATCGCTTTTGTGGTGGACCATTCCGAGAAACCTAAAAATCGGTGTTTCATGGGTTCAGTCCCTGGAGGTCGTAGTGACAATGGACGCGAGTCTGTACTGCTGGGGTGGACACGTCGCAGGAAAATACTACCAGGGGTGATGGAGTCTGGAGGACAGCGACAGGTCCTCCAACTTCAGAGAACTACATGGGGTCTGGAAGGTACTGCTCGTCGCCTGGTCTCACGTAAAGAACAAGCACGTCAAAATACTGTCAAACAATACCACGACAGTAGCCTTTCTCTGCCACCAGGGCGGACCAAGACACCCGACTCTTCAGGCCTTAGCAGATCCGATCTTCAGATGGGCAGAGAAGGAGGTCCTCTCAATCTCAGCCGTGCATCTGGAGGGCACCAGGAACCAGGTCGCGGACTTCCTCAGAAGAAGGATAACTGCAACAGACTGGGAACTCAACAACGAAGTGTTCAGCAGCCTGTGCGACCATTGGGGACAGCCGAGAATAGACCTGTTCGCAGACAAATGGAACGCAAAAGTGAGGGCCTTCTACTCCCTGAACCCCCTGGGAAATCTGACTGGGATATATGCTCTATCACAGTCCTGGAGCAGGGGCCTATTGTATGCCTTCCCGCCCCTAGCTCTCATTTCACGGGTCCTCAGGAAAATCTGCGACGACAGAGCTAAGGTAATCACAAAACTCAAGATAAAAAGCGGACGGCACCGCTGTTACCGTGTGACTTCAAATGATGTGCGGCATACAGAAGCCCAGCAGCTGGGAATCTCGGGTGCCAGACCTGGAAACAGTCAATCCTGGGAATCCATGCAAAGAGAAAAGGTCGCACTCATCGAGATCGAAGTTTCACTGATTTATTGACATATCATGAACATGTCAAGTCAGGGGAGTGACATAAGGAGTACAAGAAAGGCTGACAACGGCCGTTTCGCGCTGCTTCAACTTGACATGTTCATGATATGTCAATAAATCAGTGAAACTTCGATCTCGATGAGTGCGACCTTTTCTCTTTGCATGGATTCCCAGAGCTAAGGTAATATTGGTGGTCCCCTATTGGCCAAGAAGGAGTTGGTTTCCCCTACTCAGGAAATTAGCGGGCAAGGAACCCATTCTCCTGCCAAGAAGAGAAGACCTCCTCCATCAGGGTCCAGTCCTACACCAAAGGCCGAAGGCTTTCCAGTTGTCAGCCTGGATCCTGAGCAGCAGGTCCTAAGAGCAAGAGGTCTATCAGACGAAGTCATTTCTACCCTACAAGCAAGTAGGAAACCCGTGACCGCAGCAATATATAACAAGATCTGGAAAAAGTTCTGCAGCTTTTGTGGAGAGGTGACAGTCGAAACTGACTGACCCAACATCCCGAAGATACTTGACTTCTTGCAGGCAGGGTTTAAAAAGGGTCTTAGACACACCCATGGGTAGCCCGATTCTCGAGAGCAGCGCAGAGGCTTAAACCCTTAATAAGGAAGACCGTCCCGCCCTGGGACCTTAACCTAGTCCTCAATGCGCTATGTAAACAGCCATACCAGCTAGGAGCAGAGATAAATATTAGTAATCTCTCTCTAAAAAAAACAGCCTTTCTAGTAGCAGTTACCTCAGCCAAGAGATTAGGAGAACTGCAGGCCTTATGGACCCAAGACCCCTACTTACAAGTGTTTAGTGACCGCTTAGTCCTAAGACTCGACCCGGCCTTACTACCCAAGGTTATCTCAAACTCAAACATGAATCAGGAAGTAGTACTCCCTTTTTCCAGTCACCCAAGAATAGCAGGGAAGAAGCCTACCATAACCTGGACGTAAGGGAAACTGTACTCAGGTACCTGGACGCAACCAGACCCTGGAGGCAGGACAACAATCTCTTTGTCCAATATAGAGGCCCTAATAAGGGGAAAAAGGCGTCGAAATCAACAATAGCAAGGTGGATTAGATCCACTATTAGCATAGCCTATAGAGCACAAGGTCAGAACCCCCCCGGGGAGCCTTAGAGCCCACTCAATCAGAGCCATGGCCGCATCATGGGCAGAGAGGGGGGGAGCCTCGGCAGAACAGATGTGCAGGGCAGCGTCCTGGGTCAGTCTTAGTACTTTCTCCAAGCGCTATAAACTAGACGTAGCATCCACACAGTTAGCATTTGGGAGAAAAGTACTCCATGCAGTAGTCCCGCCTTAAGACCAATATCCTTTGGTACTACTCCAGTGTGCTGTCAGGTGGTGACCTGGAAACCGGTAATTAGACCTACCGGTAATTGTGTTTCCAGGAATCCATCCTGACAGCACTGTTAGATCCCTCCCTGACACTTTCCATACAACTGTGATGTAACATGTGTATGAAGAATGTTGGTTTAAATAAAATCTATCTTTGCATCCATCCAGATGTGTTACTTTGTGAAATCACTGAAGGATGGTAGAGGGAGGATCCTTTTAAGTACTCGTGGTTTCCTGTCCCACTAAGGATAAGAAGGACGTCCTCCAGTGTGCTGTTAGGATGGATTCCTGGAAACACAATTACCGGTAGGTCTAATTGCCATTTTCACATGGTGCATATCGGTATAATATATTTCCCATGTAAGTGACACACAACACACATCCATGGTGTAAAATAAATGGTCAATGAGCTGTGATATATTTTGCTTTATGACACCTTATTATTAGAGTTGAGCGAAACAGGTCGGCCAGATTCATAAGTCACCAAGACGAGCGCCAAAGTCGGATTTCCCAGAATGCTTGCACGTGATTTTTTTCAGCCAATGAGCAAGGATGTACACTGTGGGCAACTAGATGACATGTGCAGCGTCCGGGGAGAGAGAGAGAATTCATGCCAGCGAAAATCTTCCAGGCATGCGCACTTTAATAAAAGCGGTCCAGCATGTCACTGCCGACTTTGCTTCCCCATTGACTTGCATTGGGTTTCATGTTTCAGTCGGACCTCCCACTTTTCCTGATAGTCAGCCGATTTCGTTCGCTTCGACTTTTGACAAAGTCGAGTTTCATGAAACCCGACTCGACCCTAAAAAAGGCAAAGTCGCTCATCTCTACTTATTATCGTTGCCAACATAAAGTATTTCAGCATTTTGTATTATCATAGTTCTTTTGTGTGATCACAGTGGACTGTCTAGCTTTCTGTCCCCATGCATATCTATGAGCCTTGTGAGATTAAGACCACATTTCTAGTTCACCACTTGTCATTCTTTTGATCACTTTTGGTAGGTAATAACCACTGCATAGCGGCAATACCCAACATCTACTGATATAACCCAATCATCTAGCCATCACAATTCCATTATTTTAGCCTTAATAACTTAATTTGGTGTTAACCCCTTTATCCTCAAGGGTGGTTTACATGTTAATGACCGGGACAGTTTTTACAATTCTGGGTTGTATCCTGGTCACAACGGAGCACAAGGAAGGGAGAGGGTGAATTAAAATCTTTTTATTAGTGCATCATCCACAACGCATTTCAACAGAAATATCTGTACTGCCACCTGAGGAAGACACCGCTTCCTCTCATGAGGTACCTGGCTGGAGCTGCATTTTTAAATAACGCACAGCTGGTGCTCCTATTTCTGACCGTCTCCACGCTATCTGAATTTTTACAATTCTGACCACTGTCCCTTTATGAGGTAATAACACTGGAACGCTTCCATGGAGCTCGGTGATTCTGACAATGTCTTTTCGTGACATGATAGTGGTAAAAATTTCTTCGATATGACTTGTTTATTTGTGAAAAAAAGCATAAAATTGGTGAAAATTTTCAAAATTTCACAATTTTCCAACTTTGAATTTTCATGCTCTTAACACCTTCCCGACATCTGATGTACTATCCCATCCATGGGACCCGGGCCCCTATGCCCATGGACGGGATAGTACGTCATAGTGATCAGCGGCGCTCATGGGGGGAGCGCCGCTGATCGCGGCCGGGTGTCAGCTGATTATCACAGCTGACACCTGACACTATGTGTCAGGGGCGGTCACGGACCGCTCCCAGCACATTAACCCCTGGCACACTGTGATCAAACACGATTGCAGTGTACCGGGGTTTAGGGAAGCATCGGCAGGGAGGGGGCTCCCTTTGTGCTCCCCTGAGACCCCCACAGCAGCGCAGTGTGCAGCGCTGCTGCGGGGGCCTCCTTCCCTGCATGTCCCCAGATCCAATATGGCAGCAGGGACCTTCGGGGGCCTGCAGGGAGCCTGCTTCCTTACTGCCTGCTGAGCGCAGGCATGAGGAAGCCTGCTGCAGTGCCTGTGTCAGATCGCTGATCTGTCACCGCGATCTGTGATGTGTCAGATCAGCGATCTCACACATGACAATGTAATAAAGTTAAAAAAGTGTAAAAATAATTTATAACAAATCGCTAAATAAATTGAAAAAAAATATTCCCTAATCCATTTTTTGGAAATAAAAAAAAACAATAAAAGTACACATATTTAGTATCACCGCGCCGTAACAACCCGCCCTATAAAACTCCCATTAGTTAACCCCTTTAGTGAAACCCTTAAAAAATAAAAATAAAAAACAAAGCTAAAAATAATGCTTTATTATCATACCGCCGAACAAAAAGTGCAATAACACGCGATCAAAAAGACAGATATAAATATCCATGGTACCGCTGAAAATGTCATCTTGTCATGCAAAAAACGAGCTGCCACACAGCATCATCAGTGAAAAAGTAAAAAAGTTAAAGCTTGCAGAATAAAGTGATACAAAAATAATAATTTTTTATATAAAATTGTTTTCATTGCATAAAACCGCCAAAGCATAAAAAAATACATAAATGAGGTATCGCTGTAATCGTACTGACCCGAAGAATAAAACCGCCTTATCAATTTTACCACATCGGAATGGTGTAAACGCACCCCCCAAAAGAAATTCTTGGAATGCTGGTTTTTGTTCATTCTGCATGCCAAAAATCGGAATAAAAAGCGATCAAAAAATGTCATGTGCCCGAAAATGGTACCAATAAAAACGTCAACTCTTCCTGCAAAAAAGAAGACCTCACATGACTCGGGTCAAAATCTGGAAAAAATTATAGCTCTCAAAATGTGGTGATGCAAAAACTATTTTTACAATAAAAAGCGTCTTTTAGCGTATGACAGCTGCCAAACATAAAAACCCGCCATAAATAGTAACTCAACCCCCCTGTTATCACCCCCCTTAGTTAGGGAAAAATAATAAAATTAAAAGAATGTATTTCCATTTTCCCATTAGGGTTAGGGTTAGGGCAAGGGTTAGGGCTGAGATTAGGGTTAGGGGTGTGTTGGGGTTAGGGTTGGAGTTAGAATTGGTGGGGTTTCCACTGTTTGGGCACATCAGGTGCTCTCCAAACGCAACATGGCGTCTGATCTCAATTCCAGCCAATTCTGCGTTGAAAAAGTCAAATGGTGCTCCTTCCCTTCCAAGCTCTGCCATGCGCCCAAACAGTATTTTACCACCACATATGGGGTATCAGCCTACTCAGGACAAATTGCAAAACAACTTTTGGGGTCCAATTTCTCCTGTTACCCTTAGGAAAATAAAAAATTGAGGGCAAAATATTTTTGTGGAAAAAAATATGATTTTTTTTATTTTCACGCCCAGGCGTTATAAACTTCTGTGAAGCACTTGGGGGTTCAAAGTGCTCACCACACATCTAGATAAGTTCTGTGGGGGGTCTAGTTTCCAAAATGGGGTCACTTTTCAGGAGTTTCAACAGTTTAGACACATCAGAGGCTCTCCAAACGCAACATGACACCTGCAGACCATTCCATCAGTCTGCATTCCAAAACGTCACTACTTCCCTTCCGAGCCCTGACGTGTCCCCACACAGTAGTTTTCTCCCACATATGGGGTATCGGCGTACTCAGGACAAATTGGACAACAACTTTTGGGGTCCAACTTCTCCTGTTACCCTTGGTGAAATAAAAAATTTGGGGACTAAAAGATCATGTTTGTGGAAAAAATATGATTTTTTTATTTTCACACCCAGGCGTTATAAACTTCTGTGAAGCCCTTGGGGGTTCAAAGTGCTCACCACACATCTAGATAAGTTCCTTGGGGGCTCTAGTTTCCAAAAAGTTGTCTTTTGTGGGGGGTTTCCACTGTTTTGGCACATCAGTGGCTTTCCAAACGCGGCATGGCGTCCAATCCCAATTCCAGACAAAAAAGTCAAATGGCGCTGCTTCCCTTCCGAGCTCTGCCATGCGCCCAAATAGTGGTTTACCCCCACATGTGGGGTATCAGCGTACTCATGATAAATTGCGCAATAATTTTTAGCATCCTGTTACCCTTGGGAAAATAAAAATTGGGGGTGAAAAGATCATTTTTGTGGAAAAAAATGTGATTTTTTAATTTTATGACTGTACGTTATAAACTTCTGTGAAGCCCTGGGAGGTTGAAAGTTCTCACCACACATCTAGATAAGGTCCTTGGGGGGTCTAGTTTCCAAATTGGTGTCATTTGTGGGGGTTTCCACTGTTTTGCCACATCAGGTGCTTTCCAAATGCGACATGACGTCCGATCTCAATTCCAGCCAAAACAATCAATTGGCGCTGCTTCCCTTCTGAGCTCTGCCATGCACCCAAATAGTCATTTACACCCACATATGGGGTATCAGCGTACTCAGGACAAATTGCACAATAACTTTTAGGGTCCTGTTACCCTTGGGAAAATAAAAATTAGGGTGAAAAGATTTTGTGGAAAAAATATGATTTTTTAATTGTACGGCTGTACGTTACAAACCTCTGTGAAGCCCTTGTGGGTTCAAAGTTCTCACCACATATCTAGATAAGTTCCTTGGGGGTCTAGTTTCCAAAATAGTGTCACTTCTGAGGGGTTTCCACTGTTTAGGCACATCAGGGGCTCTCCAAACGTGACATGGCGTCCGATCTGAATTCCAGCCAATTTTGCATTGAAAAAGTCAAATGGCGCTCCTTCCCTCCTGAGCTCTGCCATGCGCCGAAACAGTGGTTCCCCCCACTTATCAGGTATCAGCGTACTCAGGACAAATTGCACAATAACTTTTGCAGTCCAATTTCTCCTGTTACCCTTGGTAAAATAAAAAAAATTGGACCTGAAGTAATTTTTTTGTGAAAAAAAGTTAAATGTTCATTTTTTTTAAACATTAAAAATTCCTGTGAAGCACCTGAAGGGTTAATGAACTTCTTGAATGTGGTTTTGAGCACCTTGAGGGGCGCAGTTTTTAGAACAGTGTCACTTTTGGGTATTTTCTATCATATAGACCCCTCAAAGTGACTTCAAATGGGATGTGGTCCGTAAAAATAAAATGGTGTTGCAAAAAATGAGAAATCGCTGGTCAAACTTTAACCCTTAACTTCCTAACAAAAAAAATTTTGGTTCCAAAATTGTGCTGATGTAAAGTAATCATATGTGAAATGTTACTTATTAAGTTTTTTGCATGCCATATCTCTGTGATTTAAGGGCATAAAAATTCAAAGTTGGAAAATTGTGAAATTTTGAAAATTTTTGCCAAATTTCCATTTTTTTCAGCTATTTGATTGAAATTTTGCCACTAACATGAAGTACAATATGTCATGAGAAAACACTGTCAGAATCGGTGGAATCCATGGAAGCGTTTCAGAGTTATTGCCTCATAAAGGGACAATGGTCAGAATTGTAAAAATTGGCCCGGTCATGCATGTACAAACCACCCTTGGGGGTAAAGGGGTTAAATCACACAGATATTTTACACAAAATGCTTGATAAGTAACATTTCCCATATGTCTACTCTACATCAGCACAATTTTGGAACCAAGACTTTTTTGTTAGGAAGTTTTAAAGGGTTAAAGTTTAAACAGCGATTTCTCATTTTTTACAACTCCATTTTTTTTTAGTGACCACATCACATTTGAATTCACTTGAGGGGTCTATATGATACAAAATAACCAAAAGTGACACCATGCTAAAAACTGCACCCCTCAAGGTGCTCAAAACCACAGTCACAAAGTTTTTTTAACCCTTCTGGTGCTTCACAGGGATTTTTGGAATGTTTGCAAAAAAAATGAAGTTAACTTTTTTTCACAAAAAAAATTACTTCAGATCCAATTTTTTTATTTTCTCAATGGTAACAGGAGAAATTGAACCACAAAAGTTATTGTGCAATTTGTCCTGAGTACGCTGATACCCCATACGTGCGGAGGGGGACCACTGTTTGGGCGCATGGCAGAGCTTGGAAGGGAAAGAGCACCGTTTGACTTTTCAATGCAAATTGGCTGGAATTGAGATCAGATGCCATGTCGCGTTTGGAGAGCCCATGATTTGCTTAAACAGTGGAAACCCCCAACAAATGATACCATTTGGGAAATTAGACCCCCACAAGGAACTTATCTAGATGTGTGGTGAGAACTTTGAACCCCCAAGTGTTTCACTAAAGCTTATAACGCCCGGGTATGAAAATAAAAAAAAAAACATTTTTTTTTCCACAAAAATGATTTTTTAGCCCTCAGTTTTTTTCTTTCCCAAGGGTAAGAGGAGAAATTGGACCCCAAAAGTTGTTGTGCAATTTTTCCTGAGTATGCTGGTACCCCATATGTGGGATAAAACTACTTTTTGAATGCATGGCAGAGCTTGGAAGGGCGTCATGTTGCATTTGGAGAGCCCCTGATGTGCTTAAACAGTGGAAATGCCCCACAAGTGACCCTATTTCAGAAACTAGACCCCCCAAGGAACTTATCTAGATGTGCCTTAACAGTGGCAATGCCCAACAAGTGCCCCTTTATTGGAAATAATCTACTGTTTCCTGGTATGTGAATTTTATAAGTGACCCTGGATCTCACCGCAGCTCAGCCCGGCTGGGAACAGAAATTAATTCACCATTTAGAAAAGAAAACATGGCATTCACTGTCCCCCCAAAAAATGTCTTTTATTGTGGATACATATGAAACAGAGGCAGGGAGGCTTTCCAGTGGAAAACGTACCAGACCTGCTGATCGGCACCCGTGTCCATGGCGTTTCAATAAGCCTCGTGTCCTCTGAGCTGCATAGCTGTGGAGTTCATACTTCTTTATCTACTTGCCGGCTGGGAACAGAGCCCGTGACCGTGATGTAACTGCGGTGACTTCAGTGTGATCCCTACTAGCACTGTGAGCACTCATGGAGCTAGCGGGGATCTCACCGGATCTCACAGCAGCTCATCCCAGCTGGAAACAGCCCAGTGACCAGAGGTAACCTCTATGATGTCACCCCTGTTTACTGACGCTGCATTCCCAGCAGCTCATTCACCAGTTCTCAGCGTGGACGGTCGCATCTTGGCACTGTCCAGGTTGATAACGAATGTTTTTATGTTTGGTTGCTGTCACACGCTAAAAGACGCTTTTTATTGAAAAAAATAGTTTTTGCATCAGCACATTTTGAGAGCTATAATTTTTCCATATTTTGACTCACAGTCATGTGAGCTCATGTTTCTTGCAGGATGAGCTGACATTTTAATTGGCACCATTTTCGGGTACATGATATTTTTTGATTGCTTTATATTCCGATTTTTGGTAGACAGAATGAGCAAAAACCTGCAATTCATGAATTTCTTTTCAGGGGGATTTAATACCATTCCATGTGTGGTAAAATTGATAAGGCAGTTTTATTCTTCGGGTCAGTATGATGACAGCGATACCTCATTTTTTTTTTTATGTTTTGGCACTTCTATACAATATAAACTATTTTATAGCAAAAAATAATTGTATTTTTCCACTGATGGAGCTGTGTCATAGCTTGTTTTTTGCATGACAAGATGATGTTTTCAACGGTACCTTGTTTATTTATTTATATCCATCTTTTTGATCACGTGTTATTTCATTTTTTGTTCGGCGATACGATGGTAAAGCATTGTTTTTTGCCTTGTTTTTTATGGTGTTCACTAAAGGGGTTAAGTAATGTGACAATTTAATAGGCCGAGTTGTTACGAACGCGTCGTTACCAAATATGTGTACTTTTATTGTTTATTTTTTTAATTCAAATATTTATTTAGAGATGGCATAAATACATAATTTTTATTATTATTTTTTTAATATGTTTACCATTATTTAAGCTTTTTTTTACTTTTTCCAAACTTTTTTACTTAGTCCCACTATGGGACAATCATTTTATGCAGACGATCGCTTCTCTGGCATGCAGATGAAGCAGCTTCTGCATGCCATAGAAGCTGTCAGCGCTGCACTGACAGAGAGACTTGCTGATCATGCACTGCACATGACCAGCAAGTTTACCTAGCTCTGGTGACCCGGATGTCACCATGACAACATCCGGCTCACCGTGGCAACGATCGGGACCCCGCGTCACGCCACGGAGTCTCTAATCGAAAGGCAGAGGGACTGTCAGCCCCTGTGCCGGCTCCCGAATGCTACAATCTTCTTAGATCACAGTATTTAGCGGGCTTAAATTGCCAGGAGTAGTCTGTTACCACTCCTGGCACCTAGTGCCGGGTGTCAACTGTCAGAATTAGCTGACACCCAGCCGATCGCTTAGGGTGGTTTCACATTAGCGTTTCTGGCCGCAGCGTCGGCCTACGCACGGCTGCTGCTAAGCCCCGCCCCTGCCGCGCCTCCGCTGGTAGCTCTGCGTACGGGCGCATGATGCCGCATGAGTTCTGCGTCCCCTATCTTTAGCACTGGGGACGCAGGCCATGTGCAGGTATGCATTTGGCGGTGCATGCGTCCTTTTGACAGTGCGCTGAGCGCACCAAATTGCAACAGGTTGCGTTGGGCGCTGGTCGGCGCACCCGTCAAAAGGACGCATGCGCCGCCAAACGCATACCTGTGCACAGCCTGCATCCCCAGTGCTAAAGATAGGGGACGCAGGACGCATGCAGCGTCATGCGCCCGTAGGCGGAGCTACCGGCAGAGGCATGGCAGGGGGTGGGGCTTAGCAGCAGCCTGCGCAGGTCGACGCTGCAGCCTGAAATGCTAATGTGAAACCACCCTTAGACATACTATTATGTCCATGGTCAAATTGTGCCAGGTCACATGAACAGAATAGTACATCTGATGTCAGAAAAAGGTTAAATACATACCAGTCCTTCAGAGGAGCCATTACAACCAGAGAATTGATGTTGTTTGCATTAGCAAGCAATGATTTTAATGTTATGGCTGATCTAGTAATTTCTTCAGTAAAAACTTACATATTTTCTGTTGATGAAATTGTCAATGGCAGCCATGTTATTATTTAACTAAACTTTCAGCTGCCTAGCTGCAAAGCACCCCATTTCCATTATTATGACTAGTTCTTCAACTTGTACTGTTTTAAATTGCTAGCAATTAGCATATTTCAACCTTATTTTTAGGTTTAAATTGCAGTGTGAGAGTGTACTCTTCTCTTAGCTAATTAGTGCTATCAAGGAACAGTGGGTTACCTCATTAGTACCATGTGCATTTAATTAAAGAAGAGAAAATCAGAGTTAACCTCATAGTTAATATTTTCACAGAGCATTACAATGCCAACACCTTCAATTGGAGTCACACCCCTGTGTATCTAATTATGCTCTAGTGCCAAATAAGGTTAGAAGGGTACCACCATGCTGTTAGCAAATAGTTTGATATGAAAATGTGTTTTTCCAGTAGCTTACATAGCAGTTTGACATGCATAGACTGTTTGATCGTTCTATCTGCTAAGGTCAACAAGTATTATAGTCATAATATATGAGGCAACATTTTTTACCTGATGTCAAAGTCGATGAGGTCTTCACACCTGATTAAAGGCAGATCAAATTAAGAAGTAATGTATTAGTCAGAATGTGGAGACGATGTTCTGGATGCCCTCTAGTGTCAAACACAATTTTATATACCATAAGAATGTTCATGTTTTGATTCTTTATTCGGCTTTACATTTTAAAATTATTTGTTCGATCTGGAATGCAGATAAACAGTTATCTTCTCATAAAATGCAGGTTATATTATTTTTGCTTTATGTTTACCAATCATGCGAGTTTGGCTGCATGCATAAGCCCTAAATTGGCCTCACCAACCAAATAAGCATTGTTTACTCTGGACTGCATCCTTGGAAATACATTACAAAAAATATGAGAATTACTGTAAAACAATAGAAGCTACATATGGATACCCTATAATAGCTAAACACTCAGTATAGAGGAATCGACTAACCGACTATTTTGCCTGACAATTTGAGTGGTCATTTAACTCCATTAAATAAGAACCTTTTTATATTGTGGTAAGAAATTACAAAAAGATTCAAAAATAAACTTTTAGGACTTATGTGAAAATGTTTTAGTCAAAATTGTACATACATGCTTAGGGTCGTTGTCATGTTAATGGGTTACATTCCTCATCATTTTCAGCACTTTAGTGGAGGCTGGAAGGTTTTGATGCAAAATTGACTGATATATGGCATTGTTCATTAGTTTTTCCACTTCAACTTTTAATTTTTATTAAAAAATCAATAGTACACATGAAAATAAATAATTTTATGATATACCTTATAAGAGAAATCTGCTTCTTTCTTGGGAATGATTAATCATTTTCAAAACTGTCAATTCACAGGTAAAATATGTGTGCAATGAAGACAGATTGTTACATTACTGAGATAGGGATGGCTGCTGCTGATAAGATTCTATGTCGGTGGGAGAGAGGAGGATGGAGGAGTCAAAGGCAGAGTTCCTCTATCCTCCTCCCATCTCTTTCTATATAGGAGATAGTACAATAGTTGGTACTAAGATCCTGTCTCAGTAATATAATTTTCTGTCTTTACTGAGTAAAGATTTTACCCTAGAGTTTAGAATGTTGTACATGGATGACCGTTCCTGGCAGAGAAACAAGCCATTTCTCTGATGATATATATTACCAACTTTCTTATCTTGATGAGCACTTTCGATGTATGAAATAAAAATTAAATGACAGTTACTCTTTAAGCTACAGTTTCATCCAAAAAACAATCACAAGCATAATGCTGTCTCCACCATGATTGACTGTGGAAATGATGCTCTTTTGGTGATGTGTAGTGATGGCTATGCATGAAACATGCTTTTTGCTAGTATAGACAAAAAGTTAAATTTTAGTCTCATTGGGCCATAACATATTTTCCCACTTGCTTTTGGCAGACTTATTATAGGTTTTGGCAAAACATAGCCAGGCTTGGATGTTTTTCTTTGTAAAAACATTTTTCCACCCTACCCCACAGGCCAAACATATGAAGAATACAGGATATTGTTTTCAAATGCAGTATTTTTTTTACACAACCAGTGCTTCCTAGAAATTCCAAAAGCTTCTTTAATGTTAGTAAAGGCCTCTAAACAGCCTCCCAGACAAATTTTCTTCTACTGTTTTCATACATTTTTAAGGAATTGTCACTGTTATGCTAAATTTAAGTAACTTCTTGATGACCATATTCACAATATTCCATAGTATATTTAATGCTTTATGTACCTTTCTCCTTAGTTTGTACTTTCACTTTCAACAATGATATCCCTTTGCTGTGTTGTAAGCTGTTTGTGGATAATAGTTTTTGCTGTAAAATGTACTAAGGAAATGCCAGATAAATTCTACTAGAGCAATATAACTTTATATAGAGATAATAAGAAACACTTTAAATGTTGACAGCTGTGTAACATGACATTAAATAGTATTAGCTAATTCTGAACACAATCACATCTCCAATTATATGAGGGTATCCACACTTATGCAATCACATTATTTTGGTTTTGTAATTTTTATTTTCTCATCAAAACAATTTCAGTTCTGTTTCTCTGTAGATTTGTACAGATTAGGGGAAAAAGCTCTGGAATGATTATTGGTATGAATTTTTCTAAAAGGACCAAAACTTAGTATTATAACAGGTGTCTGTGTATATGTACAGATAGATGTAACTAATGCTATATACTTTGTGTATATGTGTATTAATAAAAATGTATACTGTTTACTGTTATATGTAGTATATATTTATACTACAAATATAGTGTACACTGTAGCACAGGAGAGAGATTGAGTTAGCTCAAGACATATTTTAATTTCGTTGATCTTGGTCATACATTACTTTGCTGTAAATTACTGCAAAATACAGACCTAACAGGATGTTATTTTAACATATTATTCAGAATTGTAAATAATTCATGTTAAGATGTGAAATATGCCATCTTCTAAATTAGATATACTGTCTGTGTCACAAGATGTTATTTACATGTGAGCTGCTGCTCTTGACAGTGTCATTTTAGCAGCAAGGACTGTATTGTTGAGCAAAATCAAATAAATAAACTGCGGTGACTGAGTGCAACCTGGACATTCACATTTAATTTAAAAATTCAACCTTTAAAAAAATAAGGTTATACAAATAAGACATGTAATGAGATTGGAAACAGATGTGAGATTTTTTTTTTGTTATGAAGAACTATTCATAAAAGGTCAGCGCTATCCTATAGCTTACATTATATTTTACATGGAGCGACATTGCCACATTTTTATTTGAATCAAAAAGCCTGTTTGACTTCCAGAGCTTACTATATTATGATTTCAGTCTGTTTCTATAACATTTATTAAATGTGTTTCCTGCTACAACTTCTTGGGATTATTTTTTTTTATTCTACAAAATAAATGATAGTAAAAGTATATTTTTTACATTTTTATCTGTCAGATGTGATAATATTACTTGCATGTAAAAGAATGCATATATCTTAATGTCCAAGCTCTCCATACCCTTCTATGTACTTACATGTATGCGCATGCCACAGTAGTCAAAGATCCCAGCCAGTAGGTCAATTCCCCACTGTCAAATTTTTGCTACATGTTAGGATGACAACCCTGAGAAAAGCAGTGCATGACATATTTGATATACTCGTAAAGCTCCCCTTCATCTTCAAAAAAAAGATTCTGCAACCGATTGGGTTTCCTTTCTGCAGAGATCTACCCCTGCTGGTGCAGGACATCTTTTAAAAGAGGAAGAAGAGTTACCTTATGTCATTCACTATTCACTTCCTAAATTATTGAAGGAAATAAAGTCCTCCTTAGTATTGGTTTGGTAAGAAGGAGAAGAAGAGAAACCAGCATGGAGGATTGTTATATACAAATTATTAATATTGTGTTTGCTTTTGGCTTTACTCTCATATTAGGCCTTCTGTTTAATAAATTAGTCTCCAAGATGTTCACAGCCTTAGTCCTCCTTCACACATCAGTGTCTCCAGTACATGTGACAGTTTCCACATGTACTGGAAACACTTAAAACACGTAGACTCATTCAAATGTATGATTCTGCACACATGTCAGGGTGTTTCTTCGCACCGTGTGCCCATGTGCAAAATATGTTGACTTGTTCGTTTTATGCCAACAGCATGGTCTGCATTGCATCCTGCACATCTGTGTGTCATCAGTGTGACACATACCGGCACCTGGGAAAAGCAGTACAGTAAGTGCTTTTCCTAGGCACCAGATGCTGAATGTAGTTCTCATCATTGTTGCCTGGTATACCTGCGAGCTGTGAGATGAAGCGACGCTGACTTGTAGTCAGCACTGCCGTCTGTTTGTTGCAAGTAAAAAATAAATAAATTAAAAAGGTTTGAGGTCCACCTTAATTTTCATAACCAGCCGAGGGAAAGTGGACAGCTGGTTTTCACATTCTGGGAAGGGGCCAATAGTCATAAAGGTTCCCAGCATATTAATAACAACTGACAGCTGTTTCCTAAGCCTTTACTGGTTATTATAGGGGACCACAAAAAATGAAGTGGGATCCCCCTGTATTTACTAATCAGCAAAATCTAAACAGACAACTGTGGGCTGATAATAATAGGCTGGAACAGGGCCCCCTCCCAGACTAAGGACATTAGCCCTCAGCTACCCCAGAAATGGCGCATCCATTAGATGTGCCAATTCTGGTACAGCCTCAGCTCTTCTCACTTGCTGTGGCACGATGACAAGTAGGCTAATAGATGTGGAGTTAATGTCAGCTGTTTTATGTCCGCTGACATCAAGCCCAGGGGTAATAATGCAAAAGCATCTATAATACACCCAAATTACTTAACCTATAGTCAAACTTAATAAAGATTCGCAGAGTAAAGTCATTTAATTGACATAAACACTCCCCAACCCTCTTTTACCCATTTATTAAGCACAAAATAAAAATCAAAAATCAAAGAAATCCTTACCTTTCTACGGATTACCCATAATACTCATGTCCCATCAGTAAAGTGACAATTCACAACATCAGTCAGAACTCGCTAAGCTGAGTGTGAGGACAGCTGCCTGTGACCGTTGTTAACATTACTGACATCACCGACGTGACGTCACCAGCTCAGTGTGTTCTGGCTGATGTGATAAGCAGTCCCATCACTGATGTCACCTCTCACCACGCCATCTCGGTGTAGCTGTCTTTGTTGGTTAGTAAATATAGCTGGCACCTTATGTCATTTTTGGGGGCTTCCTCCCTATAATAGCTAGTAAAGGCTAAGCAAAGAGCTGTGAGCTGTTAGTAATATGCTGGGCACCTTTATGGCTATTGGCCCCTTCCCAGAATATTAACACGAGCTCCCAGATGCAGCTTTCCCTTAGCTGGTTAGGAAAATTAAGGGGAGCCCAGAGGTTTTTTTTTATTTAATTATTTAGAACCAAGAGCTGTATCATGTGTGAGTCAAGCATCTGTGGTACTGTTACAGCCACTGAAATTAAAAGATGTTCAATAATTGCAATGTAATGTTACAGTTCCTGCAGCAGCCATGTGAAGAATTGATAAATTGCCCAGTATTGACAAGACTTTTTAAATCTGGACAATCACTTAATCCCACAAAGAGTTTACGTGTAACACCTTATGATATGCAAAGGCTACTCAAAGCAATTAAAAGAATAGTTCTGACTTTGATCCAGAATTATGCACTGGAAACCCTTTTTACTCTTTTTGGCAGGAGTACATCGCTCCACAGACTCCCTTCCTCCCTGCTTCCTGTTTGCTTGGAGTGCAGATTTATACTTGATTCACAGTTTGTATCAGCAGCATTATTGTGCCACTGGCCTGAATTGTGTGCTGATATGAGGAAACTTTGCACTGCAGTATTGAGAAGTGTAGTGGTACTGAAACTCTTCAGGATCGGAAGCTAACAGTGCAGTCCAGGGATCATAGCCTGCTTTAGAGTAACTATTACATGCTCAATTAGAAAGAGCTTATAAGTAGAGATGATCAAATTTGTTTGGATTCGGTTCCGAATACGATCGGCATTGAATATTGTTTTTGCAATATTCGTCAAACACACCAGAATGTCATTAGAGTCAATAGGAGTAGAAATTACTGAATATATTCGGAAACGATCATTAAACATATATTTGGCGCAAACAGTGTTCAAATATGTCAAAATCATATTCAGGCACAAAAAACAAACACATTTGCTCATCTCTACTTAAAAGAAGTGCACATGTTCAGCCACCGCTCCTAAATTGCAGAGGTGGCTAGTAACCTAGACAGCAAGCCATAAATAATGAAATAAAATATTGACTCAGTTCTTGAGAATGGAGGGTAATTTGAATAGTTGCTTGTTTTTGGAAACACTTTGAAATTGTGATAAAATGGATACGATAAAGAAGTGTTTTGTAGAGACAAGCAACTCTTCAATTTTAGCCACAAAAGAACTTTTTTTTTTTACCATAAAAAGTGACAATAAATACTTGAATGATCGATTGTATTTCACTTTCGGACAACTATTTACCTCTAAGGCCAGGATCACACATGCAAGGAATACGGCCGAGTCTCGAATATTAATATCCAGCACTGCCGCCGGCACTCGGGAGTGGAGCGTGTGGCAGATTGTATTGCTATGCAGCCGCATGTTCTGCTCCTGAATGCCAGCGGCAGTACTGGGTATTAAAATGCAAGACTCGGCTGTATTCCTCGCATGTGTGGTCCTGGCCTAATGCTCCCATAAGAAATATACTTTTTCCATTGAGAGCATTTTTGGCAGTATTAATGTGTACTTATTTTGGGAATAATTACTGATGAGCGAATGTGCTCGCCACCACTCGTAACTCGCCCGAGTATCAATGTATTCAGTGTACTCTGCAAGCACCGAGCATTTCCAGGATTATTCAGCGGGAGCTCGGGTCTCCGCCCACATTTTTGGCGGTCTTTAGAGCACTAATCAATATGCAGAAGTTGTCTGCCATGCACTGTAATGTCGCAGCCATCTTTGTTGTGGTATTACAGTGATTGGCTGGCTGGACAGCATCATCAGGTCTATAAGAGACCTGATGCCGCCCTGCTCGGCACATTCAGCTCTGGTTTCAGACAGTGTAGGAAGAGCTGCTGCTGAGATAGGGTCAGATTTGTGCTTTTATTAGTTAGTGTGGGTCTACCATTGTTCAATCCACAAATCCAGCTAAACAAACAGTCTTTTTAAGGGCTAATTAGAGGGTATATAGATTGCAGTGCTAGGTAGGCAAGGGAGTCTATGTGCACATAGCCACATAAGTGCAAGGCCTGTAGGCACTGTATGTGAGTATATAGATCTCACTGCATACATCAAAAGGGTCCATTACTGTCTGGTGCTGCCTATTATCTATATACTTAGCTGCAGGTGTCCGTGGCAAGGAATAATTTTTTTTGCATCTGAATCCTGCAAATTTGTTACACAGCAGTCCAGAGTCCCCTTTTTTCTACATTCATTCGCTTATTCACACTGGAGACTACAGCCAGATCATTTTAAAACAACAGCGTGAAAATCCAGCAGTTTAAAACACCTTTGCCCGTCCCAGGCATCACATCTGAGTGTGCAGAAAATTCTGGCATTTTTTATGGTACTGTAGTATTTTTGGAGTGTCTTGCAACATATTTGGACACCATTTTGCTGACCATAAAAACTTTAGCTGGCCAAAAAATATTTAGCTACAGTTCATATATTTATCACTGTTTTGTACGCCACGTGCATCGCATATCATTGTGCTAAATATTTTCCAATTTTAGTACTCCAACAATTTTTTGTAGTGTCATAGCCTACTTATTGACACAATTTTGGTGGGCCAAAATAAATCCAGGCCACAAATTTAACAGTTTTCTTTCCCCGTCAGACGCCAGATCTATCTATGGTCTACAAATTGTGGCATTTCCGGCCTATATTCTACTGTTTTTGCTGTCTGTTACCCTAGTTCTGTACACTATTTTGGAGTAAAAAATAAAAAATACAGGCCATACATTGAACAGTCTGGTATCACTGTGACACGCCTCATCTATCTGTGGGCTACAAAGTCAAGGCCATGGGCAAGCTGAAAGTGGGCCACAACAAACACCCACATCTTATCGCTCGACCTTCATTCATGTCCAAATTACTAGGGGACCGCAGCAGCATACCACTATTGAAGCCAGAGCAGGTTGAAAAGGTTGTTGGTTGGATAACGGATAATACTTCCAGTTACTTTGCCACCACCACCAGCACCCTGTCTTCCACATGGTCAAGTCTGAGTAGCCGTGAGTCTGGAGCGGATATTCCTCACCCTAATCCTCCTACTTCCCACCATGCTGAGTCCCCTGAGACCACTGGTCCAACACTTGGACACTCTGAAGAGCTGTTGACTTTTCCATTTACCAGTTCTGGCCTATTGCCCTGTCCACTTAAAGCAGAGAAAGATGTGATTCCATGTAGCGATACCCAAATATTTGAGCAGCCACGGTCACACGAAGGCGATGGTGGTAACATGTCACAAGAGGTGGACGATGATGAGACACAATTGCCAGAAACTCAGGAGGAGGACCAGGGTGTGTAAGAAGAGGTGGTGGATGATATAGTAACTGATCCAACCTTGCAGGAGAACATGCAGAGCGAGGACAGCAGCACACAGGGGGATGGAGGCATAGCATCCCAACAGGCAGGAAGAAGCAGTGTGGTGGCTGCAGACAGAAGGTGGGCAACAGTTCCCTGCAATACCTACATGACAGAAGTTGCCATTTCAACTGTAAGGTCTTCCTGAGTCTGGTTGTTTTTTAAAGACTCTGCCGATAACCCCAAACAGGCCATTTGCACCACCTGCCATACCCGCATCAGCAGGGGTAGATGATCAGGCACATGGCAGCAAAGCACCCAACTTTGTAGGCCAAACCACAGGCACCAGTAACAGTGTCTGCAGGTAACACCACTGCTTCTTCCACTGTTGTGCATGAAAGCCAATACCCTGTCCTCGGTGCATGCAAAGATGCCTCCTTCCCTGCACCTGTCGTTACCCACACTCAACTAGCACCATCATCAAGCATATCCATGTCCTTGTCCCAGCGCAGCCATCAGTTGTCCATACAACAGTCATTGGAACGCAAGCGGAAGTACGCATTCAGCGCCCCACAGGCCACAGTACTAAATTCACAAATATCTCGTCTGCTTGTGCTCAAAATGTTGCCTTTTAGGCTCGTGAGGACAGAAGCCTTCCGCATCCTCATGGTGGCGGCCGTCCCAAGGTATTCAGTCCCCAGCCGCCACTATTTCTCCCAGTGTGCCATCCCGGCAATATAAAAGCAAGTGTCCCACAACATTACCCATGCCCTCAACAATGCTGTTACTGGGAACGTCCACCTAACCACAGACATGTGGACAAGTGCTTGTGGGCAGGGAAGGTACATCTCGCTGATGTCACACTGGGTTAGCATAGTGGATGCCGTGATCCAGTCGTACATTGGAATGGTACTCATCCTCCCAACCCCGAGGTTGTGGGCCCTACATCAATCTGGGTTGCCCCCACAGTCTACAGCTGCTGCACCTCCTCCTCCGCCTACTCTGCAGCCTTCAAGTCCAAAAGCACATCAGTCATAAGCTGGAAGCACTGCAGCACTGCCTCATCCAAGCACCAACAGGCTTTGCTGAAGCTAATATACTTAGGTTACAAACCGCACAATGCTGAAGAGTTGTGGACAGCTCTGAAAGAGCAGGCATATCTGTGGCTAACACCGCTGAACTTAGTCAGGCATGGTTGTACGTGACAATGGCCGTAACCTGGTGGCGGCTCTGAGGCGAGCTCACACACGTGCCATCCCTAGCCCATGTGCTTAACCTCAAGGTTCAGCGGTTTCTCAAAACCTACCTGGAGCTGCTGGATCTGCTTGTGAAAGTACGCTGCCTGTGTGCCCATTTTAGAAAGTCAGCTACAGCTTCAGCCGCCCTTTCCGTGCTTCAGCAGCATTTGCAGCTTCTGGCTCACCGACTGGTGTGTGATGTCCCCATGCATTGGAACTCTACACAGCATATGTTGGAAAGGATTTGTGCACTGCAGGATAGGATGTGGATTTTTGTCCACGCTGCCCAAATGATAAAATTCCAAGATATGGTAGAAGTTCAACAATGGTAAGTTATACGTGGTATTTCCTGAGGAAGGGGTTGTGCTAACCTTGAAACGCGTTGAATAAACCACTGTTGAACTTCTACCATATCCTGGAATTTTATCATTTGGCAGTGCGAACAAAAATCCACATCCTATCCTGCAGTGCACTGTATTATCTGGTCGGTGACCGACCTGTGGTTCTGTGGCAGCCTATCCTCACTACACGTGCTTTGACCACCTAATGCCAGGTGAGCAGTTCTTTTAAAAAAAATTGCTGTTTTATTGTTGGATAAGACTGTATTTGTGCTTTGTGTCTCCCTTGCCTTATGTACTGTAAAGGATTTGTGAGCAGAAGAGGGCAGTTGTTGAGTACCCGCATCAACAAGGCTGTCATTATTCAGTTCAGACTCCACACGTAAGACCTCAGGAGTGGACATGGGTGTCAGACATATGTACCATCCTGCAAAACTTTGAGGAAAACCCCAAGATGGTGGGCAGAAATAACGCCATAATTAGCGTCACCTTCCTTCTCTGCATTCTAAAAAGCTCTCTTCTCACAAAGAAAGAGGATGCATTGCAGGTGGAGCACAAGGACATGGAGCAAGGAACCATACAGGGTTATTACACACAGCCTAGCTTCATGTCATCCCAACATGAATTGGTTGACAATGAGGAGGAGGAAGAAGAACAGGAGCTACTTTCATGCGCTATAGACGGTACTACAAGCACAACTGTCATACCGTCTTCAGCGTGGATGGCCTGATGACACGGAGGAGGTCACCTTGGTCAGTCGTCCTGTTGAGGACACGGAAGGCTTGCCTGTTACCAGTCTGGCATGCATGGCTGACTTTATGTTGCACTGCCTTTCCTGTGGCCCTCGTTATTTAAACATTTTGGGTGACAGTCATTACTGGGTAGTGACACTTTTATACCAATGCTACAAGTAGAACTTTCAGTCTTTTCTTCCAGAAGCTGACAGGTGTACTAAAATGTTGCAGTACCAGAGAGCCATTGTTGCGGAATTATTAAAAAAATTCCCATCTGAAAACGCTGTCGGCATGCATCACAGTTCGTTGCACAACCAAGGAGTACAGGCGAGAGAGACTCAACTCCAATCAGCAGAGGCAGGGGAACACTGGCAAAGTTCTGAGAGTTCTCACAGACCCTCCCATCACCTTGGCCCTGAGGCATGGGGTAATGTCACATGGAATGGAATGTTTGGGTAGATGCTGAGGGAATACCTTGCTGACTAAATCAACATCCTCCATGATTCCTCTGTGCCTTTTAATTATTGGGTATCCAAGCTGGACATGTGGCATGAACTGGCTCTCTACGCTTTGGAGGTCCTGGCCTGCTCTGCCACTAGCATTTTGTCAGAGCGGGTTTTTAGTGCTGCTGTTGGAATTATAACAGATAAGCGCATTTACCTGTCAACTGAAAATGCTGGCAGGCTGACTCTTATAAAAATGAACAAGGGCTGGATTGAGCCAGACTTCTCAACACCACCAAATGATAACAGCGAAACATAACCACCAATGTAATGTATTTTTGGGAGGTGTATTCCCATGCACCTCTTCACACCCACACATGGATGTATGCTTCCTGATTTTGGCTATTTGGTGTCCTCATCCTCATCATTATTATTATTATTTATTATTATAGTGCCATTTATTCCATGGTGCTTTACATGTGAGGAGGGCTATACAAAATACATACAAGTACAGTAATCTTAAACAATACAAGTCACGACTGGTACAGGATGAGAGGACCCTGCCCGCGAGGGCTCACAATCTACAGCGGGATGGGTGAGGATACAGTAGGAGAGGGTAGAGCTGGTCATGCAGCGGTTTGGTGGATCGGTGGTTACTGCAAGTTGTAGGATTGTCAGAAGAGGTAGGTCTTCAAGTTCTTTTTGAAGGTTTCCATGGTAGGTGAAAGTCTGATATGTTGTGGTAGAGAGTTCCAGAGTAGAGGGGATGCGCGGGTGAAATCTTGTATGCGATTGTGGGAAGAGGAGATAAGAGGGGAGTAGAGAAGGAGATTTTGTGAGGATCGGAGGTTTTGTGCAGGTAAGTACCGAGAGACTAGGTCACAGATGTACGGAGGACTCAGGTTGTGGATGGCTTTGTATGTCATGGTTAGGGTTTTGAACTCGAGTCTTTGGGTAATGGGGAGCCAGTGCAGGGATTGACAGAGGGGAGAGGCCGGGGAATAGCGGGGGACAGGTGGATTAGTCGGGCAGCAGAGTTAAGAATAGATTGGAGGGGTGCAAGAGTGTTAGAGGGGAGGCCACAGAGCAGGAGGTTGCAGTAGTCAAAGCGGGAGATGATGAGGGCATGGACTAGGGTTTTTGCAGATTCTTGGTTGAGGAATGTACGGATCTGTGAAATATTTTTGAGTTGAAGTCTGCAGGAAGCGGAAAGGGTTTGGATATGTGTTTTGAAAGAGAGATCAGTGTCAAGGATAGCCCCAAGGCAGCGACCCTCCACCACTACAGTAGAACACCAGGGTGAATGTTTTCTGTGATGCTACAGCCACTCTAGTTTTTTGCAATGCCTGTAAAAAAATTATTAAATATGTTTCCCCCAGGGGGAAATGTTTGTCAGCCCATACACTTAGTGTATGGGCATTCCAAGTATAGGAGAACCGCTCCTTTGTAATGTGAATTTTTGTCATGAGGCCCTCCTCCACCTTTCTTCCAAGGCGGATTGTGGTGCCTGCAAATTTGGGGCAGGCCTTGCATTCACTTCATGGACAAACTTTATGGTAATAAAAAAAATTATGGTAACTTTTGCTTCATGTGGCCACCCAGTACTTGGCTTTAAAGGCTTATTGGGGTGCATGTAACTTTGGGGCAAGGCAGGCCTTGCATTCAATGCATAGGCTAACAGTATGGGAGTACCAAGTGAACTCTGGGAACTATGGTTGCAGGTGACTATCCAGTACATGGCTTCAAAGTCTTTTTGGGGTGCGTGTGAATTTGGTGCCAGGTAGGCCTTGCTTTCAGTGCATAAGCAAACAGTATGGGAGTTCCAAATGAATAATATGAAGTGGGTTTTCATGTTGCCATCCAGTACTTGGCTTCAAAGGCTTATTGGGGTGCATATAACATTGGTGTAGGGCAGGCCTTGCATTCAATGTATAAGCAAACTGTATAGCAGTACCAAATGAATAATGTGAAGTGGGTTTTCCTGTGGCCATTCAGTACGTGGTTTCAAAGGTTTATTGGGTTCATGTAACTTTGCTGCAGGGCAGGCCTTGCACTCAATGCATGACCAAACAGAATGGCAGTGCCAAATGAATAATGTGAAGTGGGTTTTCCTGTGGCCATCCACTACATGTCTTCAAAGGCTTATTGGGGTGCATGTAACATTGGTGTAGTGTAGGCCTTGCACTCAATGCATGAGCAAACAGAATGGCAGTGCCAAATGAATAATGTGAAGTGGGTTTTCCTGTGGCCATCCACTACATGTCTTCAAAGGCTTATTGGGGTGCATGTAACTTTGATGCAGGGCAGTCCTTGCATTCAATGCATAAGCAAATGGTATGGGAGACACACTTCTAATGGGAACAATTTTGTCATAAGACCCTCAAGTACGTCTGCTGAAAGGGTTATTGGGGTGCATGTAACTTTGTTGCAGGGCAGGCCTTGCATTCAATGTAACATTTTTTCAGGAGGCTGTCCTGTACGTCTCGTGAAAGGGGTATTGGGGTGCGTTGTAATTTTTGGCAGCCCAGTCACTCACTGCATAGGCAATAACAATATAGGAGACCCACTGTTTAATAATGGCCCTTTAAGAATATTAATGCCGCCTGATGCCCCTCTAAAAATAGGCTTTGTGATTTTCAGAGTCCCTCCTTTATAAATGAAACAAGATATGTCTGCTTATGTTTCACACACCACATGGCCAGCTAGGGTTGTTAAATGTTACAATGACATTTCCCAGTGAATGCATTTGTATTGTTTGAAAGCAATGCTAAAGTTGAAAAACGCATCAAAAACGCTGCGTGTGAACATAGCCCAAGTGGTGGATGAACATTTTTGTTTGAGGTTAATTATTTTGCCTTATATACAAGTCATCACCCTGGAAAGGATGTTCTTTAACATATTTCCCAAAAAAATCCATTTGGACTTCATTTTTGTATGTTTTTTTCGTGCACCTGTAAAAATGGTGTGAAACTTTGACAACATTGCTTACAGCTGTGACCTAGGAGTCAGAAATGCTTCCAGGGGCATTTGCCATGATGTTCCCATTCATTTGAGCAGTGTTTCCATCATTTTCAGACGTTTTTAGACCTTAAAAGGACTCCTGAGGGGAGCGCGGTAAAAATGCTCGGGTTTCCCATAGACTTACATTGGGTTCGTTGTTCTGTCCGAGTACCCAAGTATTACAAATTGCTCGACTCGAGCAACGAGCACTCGAGCATTTTAGTGCTCGCCCATCACTAGTAATAAGCTGTATATTTCTCATTTATCAATTAAGTGATATGACAATGTGGCAGAGGCATGGCTTTGAATTCATGAATATGCTACAGACATAAGAGACTATCATCTTGTGTTGTATTGTGTTCCAGATGCATCTCTAGGCCCCTTTATGATGCAAGTTCAGGTGCTAGAATAATCTCTACCATGCTTACCTGTTTAACCACACCTCTGAGGAGCATTATTGTGGGAATATTAAATATTTCAGTGTTGCACTGTATAATTTAGTAAGCGTTCTGTGAGACATATGATAATGCTTAGTTTAATGTATGTCGCGCCACTTTAAAATATGTATTGACTTGTTAAATTATTGGGTTATAGGGGAGGAATGCTTGTTCGTTTTTCTTTTTTTCCCAGTAAACAATATAATATTGCTATTAGAACTTTTCAATACATTTACCTTTTTTTGTGTCATAGTAAAAAATGTGAGTAATTTGGTGAGAGTAATTAGAAAATGTATAACAGTTGAAATGTTCATTGTAACTATTTCTATGTCTAGAGAAATTCTAAGACATCTGAATATTTTTTGTAACGTGTGCAAATTTCAGTGTAATTATGATTTGGCCATGTTTCAATGCTCAGTTTGGGTATTGTTAAATGATACGGATTTTCATTGCTTACTTAGAGACATAACACCATCATAGATTAAATTATTTTCAGCAGTAATTAGCTGCATCTAATTTATATTTATTACTGGAAATGATGGCAAATTAATTTTTAATTAGTTAATATGCGGTTTGCACGATGCACTCAGTGTAATTTGCAGGGGGTATTGAGTGTACTACATTAGCTGGGAAAGAGATTTTTTTTTACTTGCATGCTATCAAATTCTGATTGTGACTCATCAAATAGCCGGAATTACTTGCATTTTTACAGTATAGTAAAAATGTTGTTTTACAGTTCATCACATGGTAATACTGGATCTTGTGTGTCAAATTTATTTACAAAGTGGAATTATTTGTCATATTCTAAGGTATAGGACAGTCTCTTGTTAAGTCTAAAAAGAATAGTTAACCAAAAGTTTACTTTGACAGTCACTCATGGTTCACCATCTTATACTCCCTCTTAATCCACAAGAATGTTTCCTGCAGAGCATTATCTACATATTAGTTTTACTTACAAATAGTTTAGGAATGTTTATTTATTTTAATGACACATTGTAGCCATCATGTTGGTGACTGCTACAACTATATTTTTGGCAACACGGTGGCTCAGTGGTTAGCGCTGCAGCCTTGCAGTGCTTGAGTTCTGGGATCGAAACCCACCAAGGACAACATCTGCAAGGAGTTTGTATGTTCTCCCCGTGTTCTCCCACACTCCAAAGACATACTGATAGGGAATTTAGATTGTGAGCCCCATCAGGGACAGTGATGAAAATATGTGTAAAGCGCTGCGGAATATGTTAGTGCTATATAAAGATTAAGATTATTATTACATGTGGGTTGCAATATGGAGCTATAATCACTCCATCCACACCATAGTATGACTCCATGATGAATCACTAATTTAAATATAACCAGAAAAATGTAGCGTTTTATGTCCTTCTCACTGATAATCTGTAATATTGACCAGTACTATATCATAGTGGAGTCATAACAGATTTTTGCATACTTGATGCAAATGTAAGATGAAAAAAAGATCCTTTTACTTACCTTACCTTTATGGCTCTCTGGATCAGCTGCTTTTCACCATGATCTATCCAATCTTCACTGCATCTTATCACAGTCACTCTCACTAAAATGTCTGGGCCTCTCACACTGTTCTAGGACTTCTGTCTCTGATTAGGCTTGGAAGAGAGCTATGCATGCGTATGTAAAGTCACAATACATATTGTGAATTTTCACATGCTTATGGAAAACACTGTCAGTTTTCTTCAGAGCCAGAAGTCCAGGCTCACTGTGAGAGGCCCTGGGATTTCAGAGGTGATAAGATGCAGCGAGGACCAGATTGGTGATGGTGAGTAGTGGAAGGGTTGGAGAGGTGAGTGTAGAGATGAGCAAAAGGACTTAATTTCTCCAACCTTTTGAAGATTCTTTATGGTTCAGCCACTAATTGCCATTTTGCTGAATCCATGTTGAAGCAAATTGCAAAAATTCTGTCTTTTGGTGAATGCATATTCTTGTAAAATTCAAGTAGAGTTCAGGTCCTTTTGAATATATTCGCTCATCTCTAACTACTATTTGTTGATCCTACATCACAGCACATTGCAAGTGAATGGAATCGATTTGTTGTAGCGTACAGTGACTGTGATAAGTAAGTAAATAAAATTTGACCTGGCTGGAATTTTTGTGATTTTCTTGTAGAGGTCATGGTACCTAAAGTTTGTCATGCAACCCCATTCATGTTCAATGAGCTGCAATGTAGCATTGATATATAGAAATATTTAGCCATGCAACCTGTCACAGCTACAGTCACCATTTAACCCTAGCCTAATGGTTCTCCGAATATAGTGACAAAACAAATAGATTTTTAACTAGTATATTTATTGTATAACATTTATAAAACTATATAAATTTCGTATAAATATAACCATACTGACCCTCCGAATAAAGTCCATACTATATTTGTGCAGCACATGAAATTTAATACATCAAAAATCAAAATTGCAGTTTTTTGTCCTACTTCTCCCAATAAAGTGATAGGAAAAGGTAAGTATTTAGATATATTTAACCCATAATGGTGGCACTGACAAGTACTACCCATCCCACAAAATGAAAGTCATCATAGGTAAAAAAAAAAACAAAAAACACATGATGGTTCCTGGAATGCGAAAATAAAAACATGCTTCATCCTCAGGGCTCAAGATGAGTAATTCCATAAGGGAATAAAAATCAAAAAATCAAGGAACAGGATTTACACTTTAATTTGGCATAGAGGGCCTTTGCTATTTGGAGTAAATACAGTTTTTAGAGTAATCCCAAGCTTTCATAAGGGTGAAAAAATTAAAAGAAACCTGTCTTGTTGAAAATGGTATCTGATCTGCAGAAAGGATATAAAAGAGCAGAAGTAGCTGATCAGATTGATACACACTTTTGTGGGAAGAGTTTCAGTAAACCTTTAATCTTAGGGCCCCGTCACACATAGCGACGCACCAGTGATCCCGACAACGATATTACCTTGTCAGGATCGCTGGTGTGTCGCTACATGATCACTGGTGAGCTGCCAAACAGGCAGCTTCACCAGCGATCAGCACCAGCGACATGTTGGTAAAACAAGCGACGCACGTCGCTTAGTTACTAGTTACCAGCGCGCTGGTGCAGAGAGCTGGTAACCAATGTACACATCGGGTTTCTAAGCGGCGCACGGCACTTAGAAACCCGATGTGTACCTTGGTTACCAGCTCCCTGCACTGGTATCTTTGGTACACATCGGGTTTCTAAGCGCTGCGCGCCGCTTAGAAACCCGATGTTTACCTTAGTTACCAGCGGCAGCTCGCTGATCGCTGGCCTCCCGCCTGTCACACACAGCGATGCGTGCTGGCCAGTGGGAGACCAGCGATCAAAAAAATGTCCTTGCCATTCCAGGATGATCAGCGATACCCAGCAGGGGGGCTGGTTGCTGAGAAGTGTCACACACAGCGATCTCGCGAGATCGCTATGTGTGACGGGGGCTTTAGTCATTGAAATCCCTGGTGTTTGTCTGCGTATAAGTCCAGTGGGTGGTTTTATTCAGTGATTGACAGTCTTCCCTCTATGACTGCACATGCAGAGGTAGCTGACAATATTTGAATTAAACCGCCACTCCCCCACTGGTCTCATACATACAAACACCAGAGGTTTCAATTAACAAAAGCCTCCTTACACATTAGACTAATGTTGCCTGAACTCCCCAATGGGTGTGACCGAAATGATGATGTGTATGGGAGCACTGGCCAACTTATTATCATCGGAATGTCCAATTTCCATATGCCAATCACATCGTGCTCCAGGAGATAAGGATTTTTTAAAAAGAAAATGGGTGCGCTCCTGTGTATAGGACAGACTGTCAAGGTGACTTTTGGTCCAATAAAGTATCATCATGTGGCCAACAGCCATCCAATGTGTACCATCAGAAAGATATAGCAAACTCTGGAATTGTGGTACATTGTTCTACTGTTCAGAGACACCTGCACAAATATGACCTTCGTGAAAGAGTCATCAGAAGAAAACCTCCCCTGTATCCTCACCATAAAATTCAGCACCACAGTTATTTACACAAACCTCTAAACAAGCCTGATGCATTTTGGAAACAAGTCCTGTGGACCAATGATGTTAAAATATAACTCTTCGGCGACAATGATCAAAGTTATGTGTGCAGAAAAAAAGAGCATGGAATTTCAGGAAAAGAACATCTCGCCTACCATTAAGCATGGGGGTGGATCAATCATGCTTTACTGTTTTGCTGCAGCCAATGGCATGGGGTACATTTCACAAGTAGATGGAAGACTGGATTTAATGAAATTTAAACTTTTTTTAATGAAAATATAACACTATCTGTAAAAAAAAAAGCTGAAGTTGAAAAGAGGATGGCTTCTGTAAATGGATAATGATCCTAAACACACGTCAAAATCCACAACAGACTACCTCAAAAAAACTGGAAGAACCTTTCCAAAGAAGAATGAATGAAAATCCCTTAAAAATTAAAAGGCTGGCTACAATAAACATATACAATCTGTGATTCTTTCAATCGGGGGTTCAAGTAGGTGCTAACCATGCAGGGTGCCAAAACTTTTGCATCAGCCCATTTTCCTTTTTGTCATTTTTAAAATGTAAAAGATGAAAATCTGTTTAGCCTAAAATACAAATGAAATTATCATCTTTAACTATTGGCCTTTTAGGATACGTGCACATGATCAGGAATAACAGCGTTTTGGACGCAGCTCTCCTGCATTGAGTCCAAAAAGTTGCATTCTATGATACAAGCACAGTGGGTGGGATTTATACAAGTCCCATACCTACTTTGCTTCTATTTGACCCTGCGTGAACTCACCTGTGGTGTGGGTTTACGAACTTGCAGCATGTCACATTCTGTTGCGGAGACACTAATCTCTGCAACAGAAATTTCCACAATAGATATGTATTGGATGTGGTAAATACACATTGTTCAATAAATATATGCAGATTTAACTGCATGATTGAACGGAGCATTTTTGACACAGTGAAAATACCTGTTTCCTGATCGTAGGCATGTACCCCTTAGTGACAGCGTCAATTTGGCATTTAATGACCAAGCCAATTTTTACAATTCTGACCACTGTCACTTTATGAAGTTATAGCCCTGGAATGCTTCAACGTATCCCACTGATTCTGAGAATTTTTTTTCGTGACATATTGTACTTCATGTAAGTGGTAAAGTTTCTATATAACTTGCGTTTATTTATGAATAAACAGAAATTTGGCAAAAATGTTTAAAATTTTGCAATTTTCAAACTTCTCATTTTTGTATAACATTTCCCACATGTTAACTTTACATCAAAACAATTTTGGAAACATGATTTGTTTTTGTTAAGACATTATAGTGTAAGGGTTAAAAGTTGACCAACGATTTCTCATTTTTCCTACAAAATTTACAAAACCATTTTTTTAGTGACCACCTCATATTTGAAGTATTTAGCATGTCAATATAACAGAAAATACCCAAATGTGACACCATTCTAAAAACTGCACCCTTCAATGTGCTTAAAACCACATTTAAGACGTTTAATAACCCTTCAGATGCTTCACAGGCACTAAAGCAATGTGGAAAGAAAAAAATAGCATTTTACTTTATTCACAAAAAATCTACTTTGGAACCTATTTTATTATTTTCACAAGGGTATCAGGGGAAAATGAGGCACAAAAATTGTTGAGCAATTTCTCCTGAGTACACCGATACCCCTTATATGGGGGAAAGCCACTGTTTAGGCACATGGCAGGGCTTTGAAGAAAGGGAGCACCGTTTGACTTTTTGAGCGCAAAATTGGCTGGAATCAATGGTGGGCACCATGTTGCATTTGGAGACCCCCTGATGTACCTAAACATTGGAAACCCACCAATTCTAACTCCAACCCTAACCCCAACACACCCCTAACTCTATTCCCAACTCTAACTGTAACTCTATCCACAATTCTAACCCCAACACACCCCTAACCCTAATCCCAACAATAATTATAACCCTAACCATAACCCTAACCTTAGTCCAACCATAATCCAAGTCCAACCCTTACCCTAACCCTAGAACAACCCCAACCCTAACCCTAGCCCAACCCTAACTCTAGCTCTAACCCTAAACCTAGCCCAACCCTAACCCTAATGGAAAAATGGAAATAAATATTTTTTATTATTTTTACTCTATTCCCAATTCTAAGTGTAACTCTATCCACAATTCTAACCCCAACACACCCCTAACCCTAATCCCAACAATAATTATAACCCTAACCACAACACTAACCTTAGTCCAACCATAATCCAAGTCCAACCCATACCCTAACCCTAGAACAACCCCAACCCTAACCCTAGCCCAACCCTAACTCTAGCTCTAACCCTAAACCTAGCCCAACCCTAACCCTACTGGAAAAATGGAAATAAATATTTTTTATTATTTTTACATAATAAAGAAGTGATAAAGGGGGTTTGATTTACTTTTTTTATTTTGATCACTTTGATAGAGTCTATCACAGTAATCAAAATGAACCAATAGGAAAAATTTCCTATTGTGCCTGGTGCCAGCTGGCAGATCTTGGCGGGCGCACTGCGCATGTGCCCGCCATTTTCTTCCCAGAAGATGCCACTGGCCAGGTGACATCGTGGGAGGATGCAGGTAGATCTAGCGACACCGGAGGTACCAGGGAGATCGGGGGACCTCATTTCTCTCTCCTCTGATGTGATGGCACAAATTAAATGGGAAATTAGACTTTAACTTATTTTTTCAGTCACGGTTATTCCATGAATAACGTCGATCACAACTCTGGTGTCAGAAAAATCCAACCCGAATCATGTTCTACCAGGGTAGCCGAGACCCCAGAGAATTTCCAACACTGTGAGGTACTATCCTGTTATTTTGCAGCACCGTTAAAAAGCAGCATTGAGGCATGAGTACCCTTAAATGCCACCGCTAAAAGGCATATTGGCAGTCGTTAAGGGGCTAGAGATTATTTTATTTTCAACTTGCCTAACTGCACACAATAACATTAATTTTGACCTGGGGTGCCCAAACTTTTACATGTCACTGTACAATGTTATAGGTTATTTAAAGCTTTAAAAAATTTTCTTCTACTTTTATATCAAATTATCTTATGTTTACTCAAATTCTGCAATTGATTGACTGGTAGCGTGCATGAAAAGTGCTCTACGGTCACATGCTATGGTGTAGAATCATAGAATCATAGAAACGTAGAGTTGGAAGGGACCTCCCAGGCCATCTGGTCCAACCCCCTGCTCAAAGCAGGATTCACTAAATCATCCCAGTCAGATGTCTGTCCAGCCTCTGTTTGAAGACTTCCATTGAAGGAGAATTCACCACTTCTCGTGGCAGCCTGTTCCACTCATTGATCACTCTAACTGTCAAAATGTTTTTTCTAATATCTAATCTGTGTCTCCTCCCATTCAGTTTCATCCCATTGCTTCTAGTCTTTCCTTGTGCAAATGAGAATAAAGATGATCCTTCTACAATGTGACAGCCCTTTAGATATTTGTAGACAGCTATTAAGTCTTCTCTCAGTCTTCTCTTTTGCAAACTAAACATTCCCAAATCCTGCAACCTTTCCTCATAAGACAGGGTTTGCAGACCGGTCACCATTCTGGTCGCTCTTTTCTCAACTTGCTCCAGTTTGTTGATGTCTTTTTTAAAATGTGGTGCCCAAAACTGGACACAATATTCCAGATGAGGTCTGACCAAGGAGGAGTAGAGGGAAATAATGACTTCACATGATCTAGACTGTATGCTTCTGTTAATACATCCTAGAATTGCATTTGCCTTTTTTTGCTGCTGCATCACACTGTTGACTCATATTCAGTCTGTGATCTATTAGTATACCCAAGTCTTTTTCACATGTGCTGTTGCTTAGCCCTATTCCTCCCATTCTGTATATGCTTTTTTCATTTTTATTGCCCAGATGTAGTACTTTGCATTTTTCCCTGTTAAAAACCATTCTGTTAGTTGCTGCCCACTGCTCCAGTTTATTTATATCTTTTTGAATCCTCTCTCTCTCTTCTCTAGTATTAGCTATCCCTCCTAGCTTTGTGTCATCAGCAAATTTAATCAGTTTACCCTCAATTCCTTCATCTAAATCGTTGATAAAGATGTTGAACAATACAGGGCCCAGGACAGAGCCCTGTGGTACTCCACTTGAGACATTCTTCCAACTGGATGTGCAGCCATTTACGACCATTCTTTGGGTCCGATCACTAAGCCAGTTATGAATCCACCTTACAGTTGCCTTCTTCATTCCATACTTAGTCATTTTTTCAATAAGGATTGTATGAGATACTTTGTCAAATGCTTTGCTGAAGTCAAGATATTCTATATCTACAGCATTTCCTTGATCCACCCAATCAGTGATTCCGTCATAGAAGGAAATTAAGTTAGTCTGACATGACTTATTAGTTACAAATCCATGCTGACTCTGTTTAATCACTTCATTCTTATCCAGGTACTGACATACATGTTGTTTAATAATTTGTTCAAAGATCTTTCCTGGTATAGAAGTCAGACTCACCGGCCTATAGTTGCCTGGGTCCACCTTCTTCCCCTTTTTGAAGATAGGAACAACATTTGCTCTTCTCCAGTCTTCTGCGACTTCTCCTGTTCTCCAAGAATTTTCAAAGATTATGGAGAGGGGTTCAAAAATTTCTTCTGCTATCTCCTTCAGTAGTCTGGGGTGTAATTCATCTAGACCTGGAGACTTGAATTCATTTAGGTTAGCTAAGTGTTTCCTCACTATCTTTCTGTTTATAGATATCCTGGATTCTTCTATTCCCTTAATAGGACAGTGAAGAACAGTTGATGTTACATTTCCTTTCTGAGAAAAAAACAGATGCAAAATAGGAATTTAAAAGTTCGGCCTTCTCAACATCCTGTCTTACCATTTCATCATTTTCATCCTGTAAAAATCCTATAGCATCTTTGACTTTTCTTTTACTTTTGACATATCCCCAAAATCCTTTATTATTGCTTTGGACATCTCTTGCAAGCCTCAATTCATTGTCAGCTTTAGATAATCTGATTTGTGCCCTGCAGGTTCTGCAGACAGCATTATATTCTTCTTTAGATATGCCTCCCTCTTTTCAGTTTATAAACATTTTTTTCTTCCTTTTTAGCATGTGCTTAAGTTCTGTGTTCATCCATCCTGGTTTCCTTAAATGCTTCCTATTCTTCCCTCTTTTCGGAATTGTTAATAATTGTGCTTTGACAATTTCATTTTTCAAGATTTCCCATCCTTCCTGGACATTTTTGTCTTTAAGGATATCCAGCCATTGGGTCCCTCCAATTCTCTTTCTGAATCCCTTAAAATCTGCCTTTCTGAAATCTAACCTTGACGTCTGAGTCTTCACAGGTCTTCCTCCTCTAGTTATCCAAAATTCTAAAATAGCATGGTCGCTACCTCCTAGGGTCCCAGCCACTTTTACCTTCTCAACCTTTTCCTCCCTGTTTATAAGGATTAGATCCAAGGTAGCAGTTCCCCTTGTTTTCTCCCCTACCTTTAGCACCTTATTAGAACTATAAGGTGCTATACATACAGTAAATGTCTGGCTCCATTAACTTCTTATTTTAGCATTTTGCTTTCCACAAAGCAAAGTTTTGTATTTGTAGTTAGAAAATTGCCAGTAATGTAATGGATAAATTTTATTGACTTGCGCTTCACACTTGAAACAGATCTAGTGTGAAATTCTAGAACTTGCATTTTGAAAAGGCTGACAAAGTACAATATCTTTTACTTAGGAGTATTGAAAACTATTTTCATATTGTTATAGAGCAGTTAGAAGAGGACTCTGGAACCTATTTCATAAACAGGTTACAAATGTATATACTAGTAAGAATTATAATATTATTACACTGTATGCACCAATGTCAGATTCATCAAAACATTTCACATCACAGTATTTTCTTTTCTCGAAGGCTCCTGGCTACAATAATAAAGCATTAGGGACATAGGATTCTCAGGTTTCTCTACTGAAACGTGTTGACTTTTCCTGGTAGAGACAGACGGGGAGATTTATCAAAACTAGTTCAAGGGAAAAGTCGTTTTGTTACAGCAACCAGTGAGATTTCAGCTCTAATATTTTAGAAGCCTTTTCCAAAATAAAAGCCGCATGGAAAAAAAGTATATTGGTGCAAATGTACAAACTTGTCTATTGTTACTGGTGGAATTTTGTCTTTTGTCAAGTAATTGGCACTGAGAGCTGTTACATTGGTATAGGAATACTTCAAGTTTATAGTTAGACTATAAATCCAGATTGTATCTTTTCATTGCTTCATTCTCAAATATCATGTGTTTTGATTAAAGTGTTAGTGAAAGTAGGAAAAATAATATTAATTACATAAATACAGTAACAGTATACATGTGTAATTTAGTAAACTAATAATTTTTAGAATGTCTCATATTACTTATTACTTGGAAAAGTGTGTAACCTACTCTATATAAACATAGTAGAATCACAATTTCTATACCATAAGGAGAGCCCATGGTCTACTGTCAGTTAGAAAGACATTTAGCAATTGCAAAAAAGAACCATACATTTTCAAAATGTGGAGTTTTACTTTATTCCATTATAAATATTCAGAAATCCTGCTTAGTTTTCTATAAATCAGGTATCATATCTTAAAACCTCTAAGATCTGGTACTTTTAAGTATAATGTTAGTTAAAAATTAATTCCTACCACTAAGTTTAGGGTCTTAATTTTGGGAAATGAATAGAGAAGATCATTTATTTATTCATGAACATGCATTATAGAGTGGAATATACACACATGGTCAAAATTGTTGGTACCCCTCGTTTATTGACAGAAAAACCCACAATGGTGACAGAAATAACTTGAATCTGACAAAAGTAATAATAAATCAAAAATCTATGAAAATGAACAAATGAAAGTGAGACATTACTTTTCAACCATGCTTCCACAGAATTTTTTTAAAAATAAATCATGAAATAGGCCTGGACAGAAATGATAGCACCCTTAATATTCCCCTTACTGACATTGTTGTACTAATATGCTAATGTCAGTATCCCCTGCTTTGATGTGGGCTCCGGCAGGGAGCCCACCTCAAAGCCGGGATGTCAGCTGTTTTGAACAGCTGACATGTGCCCGCAATAGCCACAGGTGGAATCGCGATCCGCCTGAGGCTATTAACTAGTTAAATACCGCTGTCAAACTCTGACAGCGGCATTTAACAAGTGCTTCCGGCCATCCGTCCGGAAATACACATGCCGATGACCTGCGTCATATGATCGTGGGTCACTGGTGTGTCAGCATAACAAACAGATGTCTCATTGAGATCTCTATGCTTGTTGATGCTGGATTGTTATGAGCGCCACCCGGTGGTCGGCACTCATAGCAAGTCAATTCTGCTACATAGAGGCGATCAGAGCATCGCCTCTATGTAGTAGAGCCGATTGGGCTATGGCAGCTTCTAGCCTCCCATGGAGGCTATTGAAGCATGCCAAAAGTTGAAGAAAAGTAGTTTAAAAAATGTAAAAAAATAAAAAAATAAATAAATTTCAAATCACCCCCCTTTTGCCCCATTTAAAATAAAACAATAAAAAAATCAAACATGCACATATTTTGTACTGCCACTTTCAGAATCACCCGATCTATCAATAAAAGAAAAAGGATTATCCTGATGGCTAAACGGCGCAGCAGGAAAAAATCAAAATGCCAGAATTATGTTGTTTTTGGTCCCCAAGACATTGCATTAAAATGCAGTAACGGGCGACCAAAAGAACGTATCTGCACCAAAACGCTATCATTAAAAACCAGCTCGGTGTGCAAAAACAAGCCCTCACCCAAACCGAGATCATGAAAAAATGGAGACTGGTGTTGGAAAACGGCACAATTTTTTTTAGCAAAGTTTGGATTTTTTTTCACCGCTTAGATAAAAAAACCAAGACATGATTGGTGTCTATGAACTCGTAATGACCTGGAAAGTCATAGTGGCAGGTCAATTTTAGCATTAAGTGAACCTAGCAAAAAAGCAAAAAAAAACTAGTGTGGGATTGCACTTTTTTTTCTTTTTTGCAATTTTACCGCACTTGGAATTTTTTTCCCATTTTCTAGTACAAGCCATGGTAAAATCAATGGTGTTGTTGAAAAGTACAGCTTGTCCTGCAAAACATAAGCCCTCAAATGGCCATATTGACGTAAAAATAAAAAGTTATGGCTCTGGGAATGAGGAGAGCAAAAAAAGGAAAACACAAGACCGAATAAAGCTCCGGTCATGGAGGGGTTAATTTTGTTGCACAACCTTTTAAGGCAATCACTGCAATCAAACGATTCCTGTAACAGGTATTTTGGCTCACTCCTCAAGAGCAAACTGCTCCAGCATTCTCGTGTTTGAAGGTTGCTTTTTCCAGATGGCATGCTTCAGCTCTTTCCAAAGATGCTAAATAGGATTTAGGTCAGTGCTCATAGAAGGCCACTTCAAAATAATCCAATGTTTTCCTTTTAGCCATTCTTGGGTGTTTTTAGCTGTGTGTTTTGGGTCATTATCCTGTTGCAAGACCCATGACCTGCAACTGAGACCAAGCTTTCTGACACTGGGCAGCACATTTCTCTCTAGAATCCCTTGATAGTCTTGAGATTTCATTGCACCCTGCACAGATTCTAGACATCCTGTGGCAGTTGCAGCAAAGCAGCCCCAGAACATAACAGAGTCTTCTCCATGTTTTACAGTAGGGACAGTGTTCTTTTCTTGAAATGCTTCATTTTCCCGTCTGTGAACATAGAGCTGATGTGCCTTGCCAAAAGGTTCAATTTTTGCCTCATCTGTCCTTGGGACATTCTCCCAGAAGCTTTGTGGCTTGTCATCATGTAGTTTGGCAAATTCCAGTCTGGTTTCTTTATGATTTTTTTCAACAATGGTGTCCTCCTTGGTCATTTCCCATGAAGTCCACTTTGGCTCATACAACAACGAATGGTGCGATCTTACTCTGATGTTCCTTGAACTTGAAGTTCACCTTTAATCTGAATCTGTTTAGAAGTTTTCCTGGGCTCTTTGTTACCATTCATATTATCCATCTCTTTGATTTGTCTTCAATTTTCCTCCTGCGGACACATCCAGGGAGGTTGGCAACAGTCCCATGGATCTTAGTTTTCTGAATAATATGTGCAACTGTAGTCACAGAAACATCAAGCTGCTTGGAGATGGCCTTATAACTTTTACCTTTAACATGTTTGTCTATAATTTACTTTCTAATCTCCTGAGAGACAAATCTTTCCTTCGCTTCCTCTGGTCCATGTTGAGAGTGATACACAACATGTCACCAAACAGCACAGTGAGTATCTGTAGCCTACTATACAGGCTCACTCACTGATTCCAAGATTGTAGCTACTGATGATAATTAGTGAATACACCATGATTTAAAATGTCCCTTTTGTCAATTATTTTCAGGGTTACCATCATTTCTGTCCTGGCCCATTTCATGAGTTTTATTTTTTTTTAAATTCTGTGGAAGCATGGTTGAAAAGCAATGTCTTACTGTCATTTGTTCATTTTCATAGATTTTTGATTTATTACTTTTGTCAGATTCAAGTTATTTCTGTCACCATTGTGGGTTTTTCTGTCATTAAATGAGGGGTACCAACAATTTTGACCACGTGTGTTACTGAGGAATGCTGTAATAACATTCGCAGACCCACCTGTGCAGACATGACCAAGTCCAAGAAAATAAATGTTTCCCTTTGAAGTTTTATTTGAAACTACGTGTAAATATTACAGTAACATTCTTAAAGGGGTTGTCCACTACATTGTATAATTTCCCCACCGATTTAAGCCTTGCAAAGAAGTATTTTTATAAATACCTCTTGTTGCTATCTGTGCTGTGAGCAGTGCTATCACCGGCCAATCACTCGGCATCACGTTACCCTGGCTGCAGCCCCACCGATATTCGCTGATGTTGTAGTGACCTGGTCCAGACTGGGTATTCCCCTTTAAGTAAACCTGAACTGTAAGTAGCTTTTGTACACCTCAACTCACCCCTAAGTTATCCTTTTACTGTTATATGGATTAAATTAATCCATTACTCACTAATCTCATATATTCAATGTGAAGTCTGACACAAGAATTGAGTTATCCTATTGGTCAATGACCCTGTCACCAAGGTTCAATAGGAGGAACTACCTCCACTCTCTGTATAGACAAGACAGAGATCTGGAAAGTCCCTGTGGTGTCTGGTACAAGATTTGACCCAGAGCAGACCTCATGTGAGGGGTCTCCGGTCCTGCTCCAGGCTCCAAGCCTGGAGGTTCATCCTTCTCTTCATCTCAAGACTTACAGCTAGGCCTAATGCCTTGGCTCTTCCTCTGACTTACACAGCCAAAATGGCTAAAGACTTTTAACCCTTTCTAACCCTGGGTCCCCGCTGTCCGGTTTAAAGCGTGTTTCTCCAGTATTAGGTCACACTAAATGTACAGAAGAACCTGTTGCTCCGCATGTTGAGGAAATCAAGGGTCCCCCGCCTCACCGCAAATTATCCATTATTTACTTCAAGTATATTTCTGCACGTACCGTGACCAGCTGAGAAAATGAATATGGGATTTCAGGTCTGTACATATTCTTGCCATCTATTTCCTCTTCTGCCTTTATGCCACCAAGAGACTTTGCGTTTCTTATAATTACCTGAAAGTACTGCTTCTAACAAAAACAGATTCTTAAAGCTCCCAAACCTTAATTCTGTGTCAGAGTCCAATCCTGAACTGTATTGGCTGTGGATTCCCCACGTGAACTGTAAACTACTATTTCCATGTTATATCTCCCCGTTTTACTGAAGTAAAGGAACTGTTATCCCTGAGACCTGTTGTGTGTGGTTATTCAATCGGCTGTGGACTCTGCATGGGGTTGGATAACAGTGAATGTAATAGCCCCATACCACGGCTGTTGCAATGTCACATCAAGTTCCAGAATCCCTTGCATCACCCGGACATGACCCAGTTACGCGCACCCCTCCTAGTTAACTTTGCAGTGGGTGGATTTTCTCGACATGACATCAGCAGATATCAGCGGCAACTGCAGCCGGGCTCACGTGATGCCGAGTGAGAGATAAGCGATAGCGCTGCTCACACGCAGAGAAGACAACAATAGGTATTTACTAAAATACTTCTTTACAAGGTTTAAATCGGTGGGAGCATTATAGAATGTAGTGGACTACCTCTTTAAGTGTCTGTGACATTACTTGTAAATGAAATATATATACGTTAAAATTATTTAATTACTTGATATAGCCACCTCATATGTTCAGTGTTGGTGAGAAGAGACTGCTCCAAGTATGCTTATTGCTATTGGCTGCTCTGCATAATACCAGGTGTAACTCCAGGACAAGAGGCAGTACAGTATGCAGTAGACACCTAATGTGTCTACTGGTACTGGACACATTAGGTGGACATTTTAAGAGAGAACCAAAACAACACTAACACATAATATCAAGAGCACATAACATCAATAATGCAATATCTATTTGCTAGAACATTATTTTAAAGACTATATCTTCAAGATTTAACCCAGTGTCTTGTAACAGTTTATTGTGGGGCAATCATTTAATAGGGTTGGTCTTTACTGAGAAAATCTTTTCTGCATAGTAACTAAAGCTCTTGGACCCTCAAATATCAATAAGCACTAATGTAAAGGGAATGTGTGACCTATGAAAATTAATCTGCAGTTAGAGTGTCAATCTGAAGGTTAATATTGTTTAAATCATGTCTCACTGGCAGTCATCAGGGTGGTGCAGAGTTATTACTGTCACAGCCCAATAAGCATTAAATATATATGACCACTGCACTTTAACTGAGAGCATCCTCTGCATGCACACTGCACACACATGCTGCAGAGCAGGCTGTCAATCAAAGTGTTGGGAAGTGAATACAGCATAATTCTGTTTAGTGTGTGGTGACTATAATAGCTCTTTACACTGCCCTGATGATTGGAAGCAAGCAGCTGCAGGGAGAATAATCTTTCATTTTTTTCATGTGGCCACTTTTCTTGTAAGCCTGCCAGGCAGGATTTAAACACTATTTCCTATTTACCACTATACCTGTCGGCAAAGAGCATTTCTGAGCTGACAGGTTCTCTGAGTAGTTTCTTGTATAGCATGTTATTAGGCATGTTAAAAGTCTAATGAATACCAATTATTTCATTCACATGTAGCAGGTAGAAACATCAAGATATATTTCATGGCAAACAAAATTGTGTAATTATATATCTGAAGTTTTTTTATTTTCTGTTGATTCTAAAAGTTACTTTATGCACATCCTAATATTTGTTGCTTGTTAGAATTTGTACATTTGTACAATTGCATGGTCAGAAAATATATGCAATAGGCTTGTTGTATTTTCTACCAGGATTATACCAACATTTTGCTTACTTTGTGAATGAGAACTTCAGGACTGTGTTAGTTAAATGCAATGTTAAGCCTTGGCATCATGCTGGTAACTCATGAGGTACGCCAGCATGAGTCAAACATGTACAAGCTGTCACGTCTCCGTCAGATTTGGGGCCTGCTGTTCCGGTCGCAGCCACTAGGAGGCGCCGGGCCGCCACTTCGCCGTCAGACTCGGGGACGGCTGTTCCTGCCTCGGCCACTGGGAGGCGCCGTGGTTCTATTACGTCGCCGTCAGACTCAGGGCCTATGATCCCAGCTTTAGCCACTAGGAGGCGCCGGTCTGTCACGTCACCGTTGGATTCAAGGCCTGCTGTTCCGGTCACGGCCACTAGGAGGCGCCAGACCGCCACTTCACCGTCAGATTCGGGGACGGCTGTTCCTGCCTCGGCCACTGGGAGGCGCCGTGGTCCGCCCGTGAGTTATGGTGGTGACAGAGAAGTGGCTCCTGCGCAGGCATCTGGTGGGCGCAGGCTCCGCCCCTCTGTCAGTCATCAGGGGGTTACTGCAACTCCATCTGGCCTGGTCTTGGGGGCGGCCCTAATGACATCACCAGTCCAGGAACCTGTGAGGGATGACCTGATCCCTCAAATACCTTGGGACTGGTCTTGCAAGCCGCCGGATATATTCTTGGTTCCCCTGTGTGTTACTTAGTGATTGATTTCTGTTTGACTCTGACCTCAGCCTGGATTTCTGACCCCTCTTTTGCCTGACGATTCTGTACTTCTGCTACTCTCCTGTTTTGTGACCTTGGCCTGGATATTCTGACTCTGCTACTTCCTAACGATTCTGTACCTCTGCCGCCCTCCTGGTTTTTGACTCTGACCTTGGCCTGAAATTGACTCTGCTATTGCCTGCCGTTTTTGTACTTCACTCTGACGACCGTCCTGCTCTGGCCGCTGCTCCTATTCAGACAGTACCTCCTGGGCTCTGTTGTAAATCCAGATCCCTGTATAGGGGTAAAGGGTATCAGTGTTTCTCGGGGTGTTGCCTGGCTGCAGCCCAGAACCGCAGACGGACGTTACATTATATCCGGCCATAAAATTAACTGCTTCTTGTGTATATACCCAACATATACAAAAGCAGTCTCCCTGAACTTTTTTTTTTTTTCTTCTTCTGACTGAGCTGATTTTTGGCCTGAACACCTGTTGCAGTGCACAGCCTGGAAGATCTCTCTCATTTTCTTGGACAACTATGCGGCAGTCTGGAGTCTTCAGGGAGAGAGCTGCACCTCAGAGATCCATGCTCCTGGCACGTCGACCTCTGGGCAACTACTCTGGCTATGGTTGCCCAGAGGTTCAGGTATTGCCCGCAGATGCGGCTAAAGTTTTATTACCCATTTCAGTTTCATGTGGTCAGAAATCGCTGTGTTTAAACGCGTATGTGGATAGTGGTTCTGAAGGAAATTTTATGGATTCCTTGACTGCTAGGAATTTGGGTGTAACTCTACTAAAACTTAATGCCCCTATTAAAACCACGGCTATTAATGGCACGTCCATTATTCAGGAGGGGGTTAAGTTTGTTACTGCCAAGGTTGCCATGTCTGTGGGAGCCTTACACACTGAGCTGGTGTCATTTTTTGTGATGGACAATTTAACCTCTGCAGTTATTCTGGGTATGCCATGGCTACGCCAGCACAATCCTGTCATCGACTGGCACTTGGGTGACGTTGTACGCTGGAGCCCACAGTGTCAGAAAAATTGCATATCCTTGGCAGTAAACCAAGTTAAGGTTAAAACCCCCCGCATACCGTTTGCTTTCAGAGATTTTGAGGATGTCTTTTCTATTGTAGAATCTGAAAAGCTACCCCCTCACAGAGAGTATGATTGCCCTATTGATCTGATTCCGGATGCCCGTCTCCCTAAGGGAAGAATATTTAATCTCTCTGGCCCAGAGCGTCAGGCCATGAATGACTATATTGCAGATAGCCTAAGAAAAGGGTTTATCAGACCGTCCATTTCTCCAGTTGGGGCTGGGTTCTTCTTTGTGGAGAAGAAAGATGGTGGTCTCAGACCCTGCATTGATTATCGGGAGTTGAATGCAATCACTATAAAAAACCAGTATCCGCTTCCACTCATCCCTGATCTTTTTAATCAGCTAACAGGAGCCCGTTGGTTTACTAAACTTGACCTCCGGGGGGCAAACAATCTAGTCCGCATAAGAGACGGGGATGAGTGGAAAACGGCCTTCAATACACCCCTTGGCCATTTTGAGTACCTGGTTATGCCGTTCGGACTCAGCAACGCACCTGCCGTATTTCAGCACTTTGTTAACGATATTTTTAGAGACATTTGTGGGGTGTATGTCGTGGTGTATTTAGATGACATTCTGATTTACTCTGCTGACCCAGTGACACACTCTCAACACGTCTGTTCTGTGCTACAAAGACTACGTGAACACTCCTTGTTTGCTAAACTGGAGAAATGTGTATTTTTTGCTGAGGAGGTACAGTTTTTAGGATACATGGTTTCAGGTAAAGGCTTCCGCATGGATCCTGCCAAGGTCCAGCCTATTAAGGCTTGGGTGCAACCAAAATCGCTGAAAGCGCTGCAGCGATTTTTGGGGTTCGCTAATTATTACCGCAAGTTTATTAGAGGTTTCTCAGAGATTGCCAAGCCACTCACGGATCTGACCCGGAAAGGGGCGGACGTGGCCAACTGGAATCCTGAGGCAATTCAGGCGTTTTCTACGTTAAAAGAGAGTTTTGTGGCCAACCCAGTTTTGGTTCAGCCGGATCTGGACCGTCCATTTATTGTGGAGGTGGATGCCTCTGAAATCGGAGTGGGAGCAGTGCTATCACAAGGCACTACATCCCTCACTCAGCTTCGTCCATGTGCGTTTTTTTCCCGCAAATTCTCTCCCACGGAGAAAAACTATGATATTGGGAATCGGGAACTATTGGCAATTAAATGGGCCTTCGAGGAATGGCGTCACTTCCTCGAGGGCGCCAAACACAAGATCACGGTAATTACCGATCATAAGAATCTGACATACCTAGAATCAGCAAAAAGGTTAAATCCTAGACAAGCAAGGTGGGCATTGTTTTTCTCTAGGTTTAATTTTATAATCACCTTCCGCCCTGGTACAAAAAATGTGAGGGCCGATGCCCTCTCTCGCAGTTTCTGCCCCTCACAAGCCGAGGACTGTGAACCAGTTCCGATATTGGCCACTGGGATCATTGTCTCCGCAGTGTCATTGGACCTTCTGGAGGAGATCCGTAAATCCCCAGAACAAGCCCCTGACACTACGCCACCCAACAAATTGTTCGTTCCACCTGCGTTTCGCCTACAAGTGCTTAGAGAATCACATGACTCTGTCTTGGCAGGCCATCCTGGTCTCAATAATACCGCCAGATTGATAACTAGGAATTTTTGGTGGCCGACGGTGGTTAAGGACTGCAAAGAATATGTCTTAGCATGTGAGGTCTGTGCCCGCGCCAAGTCCTCCCATACTCGCCCTGCCGGCTGGCTCCAGTCCTTGCCCACCCCCGAGAGTCCATGGACCCACATCTCCATGGACTTCATTACGGACCTACCGTCCTCAGATGGAAAGACGTGTATCTGGGTGGTGGTGGACAGGTTCAGTAAACAATGTCATTTTGTCCCCCTGTCGGGGTTACCTAACTCGGAAACGTTGAGTAAACTGTTTATTGTACATGTGGTACGTTTACACGGTGCCCCGGTCAATATTGTGTCTGACAGGGGTACCCAATTCGTGTCAAAGTTCTGGAGGGCGTTCTGTAAACGCATTGGTATTGAGCTATCTTTTTCCTCGGCTTACCACCCTGAAACCAATGGGCAAACCGAACGTGTCAACCAGGCTCTGGAGCAATACCTTCGTTGCTACATCTCAGAACACCAGTCCGATTGGGCAGAACATCTGCCACTAGCCGAGTTTGCCCTAAACAATCAGTATCAGGACTCCATTAAGTCTACCCCCTTTTTCTGCAACCACGGGCTGCATCCGCGCTTTGGCTCATTCTCGGCCAGAATGTCGGAGCTTCCTGGGGTAGAGAAAAATATACATCGTTTAAAAACCATTTGGTCTGAGGTAAACTCTAACTTGAAAGGGGCCCGGGTTAGACAGACCTCGGCAGCGAACAAACGGCGATCCAAAGGACCGCACCTGGGAGTTGGAGACAAGGTTTGGCTCTCCACCAAAAACATCAAGCTTAAAGTACCGTCTGCCAAACTGGGTCCCAGATTTATTGGTCCATACGAGATTATAGAGGTGATTAACCAGGTGGCCTTCCGTTTAAAACTCCCTCAGTCTTTCAAATTTCCCAATGTCTTCCACAAGTCTCTCCTCAAGTTGTATCGCTCCCCAATTCACCCTGTCCCGTCCCCTCCTCCTCCCATTTCGGTCGGAGGGTCCTTGGAGTATGAAGTCCAGGGTGTCCTTGACTCCCGCCTTGTAAGAGGGTCCGTACAGTATCTGGTACACTGGAGGGGCTACGGCCCGGAGGAGAGGTCCTGGGTCCCTGCGCGGGACATCCATGCAAAAGCACTAATTAGAAGGTTTCACCTCCTCCACCCTGACAAACCAGGTTTTGAGGGTCCGGAGGCCCCTCTTGGAAGGGGGGGTACTGTCACGTCTCCGTCAGATTTGGGGCCTGCTGTTCCGGTCGCAGCCACTAGGAGGCGCCGGGCCGCCACTTCGCCGTCAGACTCGGGGACGGCTGTTCCTGCCTCGGCCACTGGGAGGCGCCGTGGTTCTATTACGTCGCCGTCAGACTCAGGGCCTATGATCCCAGCTTTAGCCACTAGGAGGCGCCGGTCTGTCACGTCACCGTTGGATTCAAGGCCTGCTGTTCCGGTCACGGCCACTAGGAGGCGCCAGACCGCCACTTCACCGTCAGATTCGGGGACGGCTGTTCCTGCCTCGGCCACTGGGAGGCGCCGTGGTCCGCCCGTGAGTTATGGTGGTGACAGAGAAGTGGCTCCTGCGCAGGCATCTGGTGGGCGCAGGCTCCGCCCCTCTGTCAGTCATCAGGGGGTTACTGCAACTCCATCTGGCCTGGTCTTGGGGGCGGCCCTAATGACATCACCAGTCCAGGAACCTGTGAGGGATGACCTGATCCCTCAAATACCTTGGGACTGGTCTTGCAAGCCGCCGGATATATTCTTGGTTCCCCTGTGTGTTACTTAGTGATTGATTTCTGTTTGACTCTGACCTCAGCCTGGATTTCTGACCCCTCTTTTGCCTGACGATTCTGTACTTCTGCTACTCTCCTGTTTTGTGACCTTGGCCTGGATATTCTGACTCTGCTACTTCCTAACGATTCTGTACCTCTGCCGCCCTCCTGGTTTTTGACTCTGACCTTGGCCTGAAATTGACTCTGCTATTGCCTGCCGTTTTTGTACTTCACTCTGACGACCGTCCTGCTCTGGCCGCTGCTCCTATTCAGACAGTACCTCCTGGGCTCTGTTGTAAATCCAGATCCCTGTATAGGGGTAAAGGGTATCAGTGTTTCTCGGGGTGTTGCCTGGCTGCAGCCCAGAACCGCAGACGGACGTTACACAAGCAAAATGCAACAAGAACTGCAAACACTCGGAAATCAAACCATTCGAGAAATATCACTTGCCAGCCACTTGTGTTTTCAGATTCATTACACCTTTTTGCTATTTAGAAATGAAAATTACATTGTATTTGTTGCAAAACATAAAAATAATGCATGCATTTGTTTTGTCTCCGAATAACACGAGTGCATTGTTTTCATCTATCATTACATTATAGATGATTTTTTTCAGTAATTCTATAAGCAGTTAAATCCGTTGCCATTATCTTTAAATATAGCAATTTGTCGGAGAGTATTTTCTAACAAAAATACTATGCTCCAATGGGGACTGTGATGAAAATGTCTAGAAAGCGCTTTTGAATATACTAGCACTATACAATTAAGTTAAATAAATAAATGCAAAATGAGGGAATGGTCCTTAGCACATGGAGAACAATAATTGTGCCAAATTTATCACACAACTTAAGCAACTAACCACTTATGGTACCTGTATTCTGCTGATGGTGCAAAGTGTAAACTTGTTTGGAATTTGAATTCCCCACCCTATTCGTTAAAAGTAATTGCCTTAACTCATAAAATGAGTGATTCTTGTAATAGATGCATCTTAGAAAATTTGTAAGTGAAATATGGTATTTCTAATTGTTCCCTTATGCTGCATGAATAATTGTAAAGAAATTAATGAGTAAAGCTGCAAAAGATGATTAATTACATATTATAGTTTAACAAAATGGGGCACTCACCATTTTTTTTTAAGTATATAAAAAGAATGGGCTAGAGATGAAGTGCAGACTTGCAATGACCATTAGTCTTGTTAAGCATGCTTAATCAAGTCTCCTAAATTTTGTAGGCTTAGGGAAGCCGACTTTTTTTTATTTACCTACCATTGTAGAATAAAGTTTTTCCTAAATGGACTTGGTGAGTGCCTCATATTTGAAACCTGAGAGGATTTTACTAAGACAGGCATTATCTGGAATGTACACATAAAGAATAGTCCATATATAGAGTACACTGGCACTTCATCAAATAATGTAGAAACAAAAAGATGTCGGACTTATATAATCATTTAGCCGAACTGAAGAGACCCAGCAAATCAGCAATAGCTATGTATGAAACCAAAACGTTTATTGAAAATTATTAAAACATTTATAAAAAAGACAAAATGCCCAGCAGGAGGCTAATTTAAACGCCACAGCACAATAAAATACAAAATAGTTAGATAATCCCATTCATAAATAAAGTTTACCCTAGGTTAAAAGGCAAAAATAGCAGCTAGAAGTACATGCATAGTGTTTACTATTATGCTAACTGATAATTAACCTAGACACTATACCAGAATCATTTCATTATAATATATAGATATATCATCATGGATAACAAATCCTAAGTGCAGTATAATTTAACTGATAAACTTGATGGGACAATAAATACAAAGGAACAATTACCTCATGTAAACAAGTCTGTGACAGTGCGTGGCGTGACCTCCTCCACCCCAACGCGCGTTTCGCAATAGCTTCTTCCGGGGGCGCACATGTTTACATGAGGTTATTGTTCCTTTGTATTTATTGTCCCATCGAGTTTACCAGTTAAATTATACTGCACTTAGGATTTGTTATCCATGATGATATATCTATACATTATAGTGACTTGTGGTATAGCGTCTAGGTTAATTATCAATTAGCATAATAGTGAACACTATGCATTTACTTCTAGGTGCTATTTTTGCCATTTAACCTAGGGTAAACTTTATTAGGGATTATCTAACTATTTTGTATTCTATTGTGCTGTGGCGTTTAAATTAGCCTCCTGCTGGGCATTTTGTCTTTTTTATAAATGTTTTAATAATTTTCAATAAACGTTTTGGTTTTATACATAGCTATTGCTGGGTCTCTTCATTATCTGGAATATGATGGCGCAAAAGAAGATATTTGTTTCAAAACACAACTCAATGCACCATAAAAATAGATTTATGTCTGCTATGACTATACTGTGTTTGAGAATTTATACAATATTCTAATCTGTGCCAAAGTTTCCAACTTTTTTTTACTGTCTCAATCTGCTTTATAAATTTCCCCCCATGCCTGAATGTAAATGTCCATATACAGACCATACTGCACAGACTTGTCATTGGTATCAAGTTTGGGTCAGATTCTTGGCAGCCAGTCTGTCCATTACTGTCCTTACCCATATGTTGTCTTGTCCGTGATATCTGAATCAGCTGTGTGATAACTGACTAAAACACAACAGCCTCGTGTGTGGTGTTATGATTTCCGGTTAGGTAACACTGGGCTGTTCCACACATCGTGGTCTATATTCATTATGTGCAGAGCACCACTGAACACCTGATCACCCAAAATGTGTCTACCAGAAAGGATTAGAAAGCAATGCCAGTATTCTTTCCTCTCAATTAGGGTTAATTACTGCTGATCTAACCTTTCCTTACCAGAAATTATCAAAACAGATGCACACCTGTCAGGTATAAACCTAATTTTTTATTTTTATTTTTTTTAAAGTGCCCATACATTTTTATCTGGTTTACTAGTTTTTTAGTATTTGGTAACAATTACAGATTCAGCAAGAATTCACTAAACTGACACTTATTCGTAATTCTGAATAAACTGGCGTATGTTTTCAAAAGGATTCTGAAATCAAAGGGTTTTTTATTCAGTCCTCGCAATGTGCCCAGTGTAGCAAGAAATGGTTTTGCATGACAGTACACATGTAAATGTCATTGCATATGTCATTTACGATATATGGGCACGGGATGCAACATACACAATGATCACGCTGAAGAAAAGTGCACTCTTAACACCAAATACGCTTCTGATAACTGCAAACCATCTTACCGCAGATAAATAATGATATGATCAGTGCACAAAACTGCTATGAAACATGCAATTTTTCAGGCAACAATATCTGTGGGACAAGCGGTCTAGATTGCTGGAACAGGGGATGTTCATTATCACTGTGCAGGAGAGCTTGATATATAATCCAGCACCAAGAAGAGTCTTCATTCAAACTATTGAAACCCAGTAACAGCAACAAATTTACCTACAGACAGAAGATGCATGGAAGCAATAAATGAATTATACAAGTCTAACACACGCAATCTGATTATTCTGACCAAAGTGTTAATTGGATCCTAACTGCCAGATCTGATATCTGTGGTCTTGCAGTGAAAAACCTTTCAAAGTGATGAACTGTAATTCGCTGAGCTGCTTGAAGCACTTGTAATTTACTGCATGTCATGCTATGAAGAGCCTGACCTAATGGACTTTACTTCACCTGTAATACTAGAATCCATTCAATAAACCTAGTTGTTAGAAAGTAATAGTGAAAATGTATTGCGATACTGTGGGATGAGCAAAATGACTTCTTGGAGGTGACTAAGTGATCAGCAATATGAGATGGATTATGGAGAAATCAAACAATACAAAATATAAAAATATGACCCCAATAGTAGACAGAGCCAGCATAAAAATTAATCATACATTAAGGTGTAACCTAGATATTGTAACTGGAAAAAAAACAGCATTCATATGCGTATCAAATATTTTTCGGGAGCCCTCTAATAAAAGTATTTTTAATTAAAAAAAAACCCCTAGCATTCTGCTACAAAACAACAGCAAAAAGGCAAGTTAAACTTTAATTTTCTGATCTGCCTTGTGCATGGATGGGCTGTAAAATATTTAGAGAGAAATAGGGAATAACACTGACTACATGCACAATGGGAAACAGCTTAGTGTAGTCTGCTGAGCAAAATACCCACTGTTGATGTCAACTATTCATATACAGATAATAGGGGAGGGTTGGTTCTAGATAGGTTTTTCACCACTTGTTTGGAATAGAAAAGTCACTAAGCAATATATTTGCTCTCGCCAGTATTGAAAACTACATAGAAAAATAGGTGAAGTTTACTGCACGTGGGCTTGGTCCCTAAAATTTAGAATGTATTGCACAAATTTTGGATTTTGGTGCAAGTCTATAGACTCAATGTATTATTGTTGTTTCTCTACTTTGCTGTAGTATTTTTTCTTTATTAGTGGATTTAATATTTGCACCTTATTGTCTAAGTTTTCCTAGTTGTCTTCCATTCTTAAAGGATTTTTTACAGTAACAAAGTTAATTTTAATTAATAGATCTTGAACTAATAACTTCCATAATTTGATGTGTTTAAAAAATGTTCCTGTGCTGAGATAATCTTATAAATGTGTCCCTGCAGTGTACTGTGTAATGTCTGTGCTTGACTTTACAGGGACATGGTCTGATCATATCACAGCTCCTGGGCAAGGGAGGAAGCAAAAGAGTATAGAGACATTACAGCAGGGGATCACAGCTGATTCTTTCAGTGAGGTAAAACATTTCCCTGCCCGATTTTAAGCAATGTTTTACCTCACTGAAAGAATCAGCTGTGATCCACTGCTGTACTGTGTCTATACTTTTTTGCTATCTCCCCTGCCAAGGAGCTATGATATCATCGGACCTTGTCCCTGTACAGTGAGACACAGCCATTACACAGTACACAGCAGGGACACATATATAAGATTATCTCAGCACAGGAACATTTTATTTAAACACATCCAATTGTGGAAGTTATCGTTATTCCAAGATCTATTAATTAAAATGTACTTTGCTCCTGTAAAAACACCTTTAAGTCTTTTAATTTTTCCTCAACAACTTTGGCCATCCAGATTTTGTAGACAGAATCATAAAATTCGACTTTTTAAAATGTCACTTATTTGAAGCATCTTATTCTACCCCCTGATTGGAAAAAAAGTTTAAGGCAGATTTTTATTTTGGCACAGTTGAAGACTTATATGTGACATTTTAAAGGATTATGTGACTTTTTCTCTTAAAAAAAAAAAAAAAAGCACAAAAAGGTAAAAGGAAAAAAATATATATTTTTTATCTATTTTGGGGAAAATGAATATACCCCTAGCACAATTTTGAAGAATGTGGCGCAAAAAACAATAATGAATACTAAAATATAAAAAGAAAAGTCACTTAACATCAATTCAACATAAATGATTGATTAGAGATTTTGAATTTAGAGCAATCTCTATATAAAACACAGCACTCTTCCAAATGGTTGCAGTGAACAAGAAGGGTCCTTCCCCTTGAAACTTACAGAATAGAACTTGGTACACAGGTAGTTTAAAAAGTCGATTTTTTTTTTATTTTTATGCAATCCTAAGTAAATGACGAGGAATGCTGAACTTCTTCAGTTATATGTATTACACAGAATAGACCTATAGAGAGGATAAAATATGGTGCTTAGATACGCAAACATCCTGCTATGGACTTTGGGACAGCGTGATATGAGGTAAATTTATTAAAAAGGTTCTCTTGAAAAATTAAAATTTCCAAGGGGACAGGATAGGTAAAAAAATAAACTCATTCAGCTGTCCATTGAGGTGTATTCCATCATAACCTATCTGATGTGCTGCTCAAATCACCTGACCGCTTCAGCTCATCACAGACAACAGTAGTGTGGCAGCCTGGTGCAATCGTGAAAACACTACTTTGGAGAGGCACAAACAGGTGAGTATGGCTGATTTTATATTTTACATATTCCATTCCCAGGGCAAATTTGTTTTTATCTGCTTTAACCCCTTCATCATCTTGGATTTTTCATTTCTTGAGTTAAGTTTTATGCTCCCCTTTTTCCCAGAGCCATAACTTTTTTATTTTTCCAGCAATATGGCCATGTGAGGGCATGTTTATTGCAGGATGAGTTGAACTTTTGAACACCGTTGGTTTTGCCATATAGTGTAAAAAAGTCACCATTTTCAGAGACCCGTAACGTCTCCATTTTTCATGATCTGGGGCTGGGTGACTGCTTATTTTTTATGCACCGAGCTGACGTGTTAATTAATACAACTTTCTTGTGGATATAATCTTTTGATCTGCTGTTATTGCATTTTAATGCAATGTTGCAGTGACCAAAAAAAGTAATTATGACATTTTTACTTTTTTTATCACTATTCTATTTACCAATCGGATTAATTATTTTTATATATTGATTGGGCAATTCTGAATGTGATGATACCAAATATCTGTATTTTTTTCTGTATTGTTTTATTTTGAATGTGGTGAATGGAAGCTGATTTGAACTTTTATTTTTTTTTAATATTTTTAAAAACATATATTTTTTTACTTGTTTCAATAGTCTCCAAGGGAGACTAGAAGCTGTGACCCTCCGATCACTTTTGCTATAGAGAGCCGTGCTTTAGCCCTGCTCTATGTAGCTAAAATGCTCACTTGCTATGAGTGCGGATCACTGGGTGGTGCTCATAGCAATCCAGAAATGACAACCACAGGGGTCTGCTGCAGACCGCAGGATGTCATGCTAACCCATTGGAGATCTGCAGTCATGTAACATAGGCGCCGATGGGCGAGATTAGTGAAGTGCCTCCAGCTCGAACATGTTAAATGCCGCTGTCCGAGGCTGTGCCGGAAAAGTTGCGGGCTTACCACCGGAGCCTGCAGCAAACAGATTACATCTAAGGTGAAAAAAGGGGTTGAGAATATAAATACGTTTTCTACAATCCACTACAGTGCTCTGGCATACAAATCTACAGCCATTGCATGAATTGTCAGTGTTGCAAAAAATGTATGTAGTCGTTGATATTTGGGGGTAAGTAGGTATAAAAATATGCAAAAAGAAATTTGAGATGTTAATGGACAGCAGAAGGCCTAAATATATTGGATGTTATTAGATTTTAAAAAAAATTTTTTGCACCGTAGAATTAACTTTAAATGGGTTGTCCATACTTCGAAAAAAAGTATATGTTTTTATTTTATTTTTTAGAAATACCATTGTTCATGAGCTGTGTCTGGAATTGTATGTTCCCCCTTTCAAGTGAATGAAACTGAGATGCTCTACTATTCATGGCCCACAGATACAAGTCATGGTCTTTTTAGAAAAAAACTGACCCTTTTTTTCCAATCTAACACTGGCCATTAGATGCTATGACTGCTATGACCTTTGCATGTGTAACTAAAAATTGTCAGATTTTACAAATTACAGTCACAAAATACAGTCACAAAATTACATATAGCACATTTTATCTTAGCAATGATGGATGAGCATGCTCACGACTGCTCGATACTTAATCGAGCATTTGGATGCTCGACCATCTACCAAGCAGTGCGTAGTGTATCGCATGGTGCTCGATTGCTCAGGTTCCCTGCGTTCTCTCTCTCCATCTTTTTCTTTCTCGCCTCAGCTGATGAGTAAAAGTCTGGCAGAAAAATGCTCCACTGCTTCACTAACATGCATTATGCTAGATATCAACCATGAGGAAGAAGAAGCTAGTAGTTACAGCTGCATTAAAAACTTTTACTTCTTTATTAGATCATTTAAAATGAACATATGTCAAATGTCAAAATGCTCTCCAAAAAAGCTGCCTAATACATACAGGACAGGCTACGCGTTTCGATCTTAATGCTCTTTGTCAAAAGCCATGTCGATACCTCCATATGCCCTTCTATATAGGGAGAGTTCACCAATGATAATACATTTCAAAGTCACATGACATATTGCTTAAAGGGAAAAAAAAGGGAAAATAAGCATCTAAGACGGACGAAAACAACAAAAAATCCTATGAAATAAAAACCATTACAAAAAATATACAAAATGTACAAAGTGCCACATATAAATGCAATCATTTAACAATAATGTAGCGCTAAATCATTGCGCTTATTGAGACCATTCGGGAATTTGGTATTGAGATGGTATATCCAATATGCTTCTCTAGTGAGAAGGCGCCATCTAGCATCACCTCCACGAAAAGGTATTTTAACATGTTCTATGCCCTGCACCTGAAAATGTGTAGTGCTTCTGGCATGATGAACAATAAAATGTCTGGAAGCTGTTGATACATTCCTATCTGTATTATTTGTACTGGTGATATCATACAAATGCTCCCTAATATGAGCTTTTAATTTTCTGGACGTACATCCAATCTACGAAAGTTTACATATTTTACAGTTTATCTTATACACTATATTGGTAGAATTACAGTTGATGTAGCTATTAATTTTGAACTTATTTTGATCACTAGTGTCAGAAAAATCTTTAGTTACTAACGCATGTCTACAAGTTTTGCAACAGTTAGAACCACACTTAAAAAAACCCATACAATTAAGCCAATTCTTTTGCGGTTTTTTTATTGTTCAAAAAGAACATACTAGGTGATAATTTATTTCCAAGAGTAGGCGCCCGTCTGGATACCACATTTATACCTGTGTCCAAAACGTTAGCTAATTTTTTGTCTTCATATAATATCTGTAAATATTTATTTATAATTCCCTTTGTGTGAATTGAGGACTATACTGAAGACATACATAAGGTTTATTACTCCAATCATTGTTATAATTTTTCTTGACAATAGGCATAATTAACTCTGTGCGACTTTTAGTCTGTACAAGGTTTAGCGCTCTATTCAGTATCCAGTGTGGGTACTTGCTATTTTTTTAATTTTTTTGAGACCTGTTTGAACTCTTTTATTAGGTCTGAATCTTGACTACAATTACGTTTAATTCTGGTGTATTCCCCCACTGCAATTGATTTGATAGTATGTTTATTATGGCTACTGGTAGCATGCAACACAGTATTATCACTAAGTGGTTTGTGATGAGTCCTGGAAGAAATAATTTGATCAGACATGCCAGTCAATTCCAAATCCAAAAATGATATTTTTTTTACATCACATTTCTATGTAAATTTAATGTAATTACTAGAATTCAAATAATCAATAAATTCTGGTATGGCAGATACATCTCCACCCCCGATAATGAGGGTATCATCAATGTATCTGCCATACCAAACCAAATGTTCCAAATATGGATTTGACGCTGAAAAAATAAATTGCAACTCCCAAAATGACATAACCAGGTTTGCCAATGAGGGTGAGAAATTAGCCCCCATTGCCACGCCCATTTTCTGTAAAAAAATATTCCCCATTGAATGCAAAAAAATTGTGTGATAACAAAAAACACACCACCTGTAAAATATAATAAATCAAATTAACTGAATAGTTCCTGAATTTTTCCAGGTGAAAACATAATGCTTGAATTGCTAAATTGTGAAGAATACAAGTATACAGAGATACTACATCACAGCATAGCCAATTGTATGTAGCCTGTCCTGTGTGTATTAGGCAGCTTTTTTGGAGAGCATTTTGACATTTGATATATGTCCATTTTAAATGATCTAATAAAGAAGTAAAAGTTTTTAACGCAGCTGGAACTACAAGCTTTTTCTTCCTCATAGTTGATTCCACGTCTGTCTAACGGAGTTCCGAGGTTTCTGCGGTGGTTACTGGTGGTTACTGGCTATTCTTTATTTACTTGTATTATGCTAGATACTTGAATCAAGTGCCTGAGCAGTCCAAAGTGCTCGATTCGAGTACCAAGCATCCGAGCACTTTACTACCCGCTCATCACTATATTTTAACTATATTGTAAATTGTGTGACTAGTCAATGATTTTTGGAAGAGAATAACAAATGGCTGCATTTTACAAAGTAAACTGTCTAGACATGCTCTGCTGCCAAATCTGAGTTTGGGTGTGTAAAGTCACTGGCAAATGTGAGGCATCGGAAACAAGAATTATTCACTGTTCTAATTATTAAGACCTATACATGATAAATGCTGGTTGCTGGATGGTTGGCTCAGCTACTGTACCCAACTGAATGCTCCACTGTCCCTCCATGCCTGTTGTCCAGGAGATTATAGCTAGACAACCTGTTTAGAAGACAATGCTCTGTATGTACATTGGCCATAGTGTTTTGTACTTTGTTATCATCTACATTAATTGTTGAATACATTGAAGAGTCTGTTTCCCTTACATTACCGATACAATATGCAGGGACAGACATGATAATTTATTTTTTCTAATTAAAGAAACTCCTTGGACAAAATTGGTCCACTGTGGTATGCCTCATGCCAAGACTTAGGGGGCGGAGCATGACAAAGGGACTCTTCCTTTGTTCTTTTTATTTTGTCTTGTCACCTGCTAAGCCAGTGCAGAGGGCAAAGCACAGTGTGCCAGTATTGTTTGAGTGTTCCTTTATCTTGATATTAATGGCTAAAGAGGATAGTGGTTTCAACTACACAGATGCGGCTGATAGATGTTGATTTGCACAACAGTAATATTGCAATCTTAGGCATTTACACGCTGTCATGATCCAGGCTGGATTCTGACAAGGCAAATGGAAAAGTGAACTTTTTTCCTTTGGCTAGGTGCCAAAGTGGGGTTGATTGCCCCGGTGGCCATTAGAATTATTACACGTGGTGTCGTTTTTTCTAAGTTGCCCCGGTGGTGGTGAGTGGTATCGCACCTTAGTTTTAGGTTTAATGTGCACTTAATTACAAATCAGGTGTTAGGCTCTATAAAAGGGAGCCAGGTGGGTTCAATCACGGTTGGTGATATTGTGTGTTAGTCATTCACAAGCAAGCCTGGGTGAATGAAGGAGCTGAACATGAGTCCTGCGCAGCCCAGCCAGAGGGGGCGAGTGGCAGCTAGGTGGTCTGCAAGAAGGGCTGGCATGGCGTGGTGGAGTCACAGTTTATGGTGTTGGCAGGAAGTGCTTGCATGGCTTGGTGGAGTGACAACTATGGAGAGAGTTGCACTCAGCATGCGGGACTTGGTTGCTGAGAGCTGGACTCAAGCATGCTTGACTTTTTGGGCAGGAGCTGAACTCATCTTTGGGACTCTGTTACTGGACAGCTGCAACTGGTGGTGGACTCTGCTCCAAGGCTGCACTATGGTGAAGGATCCAGTTATGGTGATGGATCCGGGTGGAGGAGAAGATGCACACAGGTGGTGGGCTCTGTTGCCAGGAGCGTACGCAACAGAGCAAAGCTAAGTGGTGTTTCCCCTGTTTTGTCATCTTTCCTCATATGTGTTTTAGTGCAGTGGTGGGATTAGTTTCCGCACCGACCAATTCCCTAGTGAGGGTTTAGGTCAGTGCGAGCTAGAGTTTTTAGGTTCCTGTTGCGCGCCCGGTGCGGAACCGGCATAGGGAACGTTAGGAGTGCAGGGAAACTAGCTCAGGGGAGCTCAGGAGGTCTCCACTTCCCTATTCCCTATCGCAGGGCCCACCATTGTTAATGTTTCCCAGGTTTCCCCTTTATTATTTAAATTCGCCAGTTGGAGGTGGTGTATCCAGCTGCACGTGTTTATTATTTAAATTCGCCCCACTGGAGGCGGTGTATCCAGGGTCACGTGTGTCACATGGGTTTGCCTTGCGGTAGTCGCTGCGTCCAGACACACGTGACCGTGACATTATCACCAACCCTATACATTTTTTCTGGTCAGCTTTGGCCATGTGGAGACCGCTGAGTAATTGTTGCCGGACATCACTGAAGTGAGTGGGGAGCGGCAAGGTGTCTAGAGCCGCTGCAGCAGCAGTTCTCAGGGTCTGGGGCCTCTGCTCAGGTAACCAGGAAATCTAAATGGCGGCTTTGGCAAATTGTGGGTCTGGCAAAAGCCCCTTGAGTCGTTGCTGGGAAGCGGGACTTGTTCATACAGGTGGACATAACCAGACATGTGGGTGGAGTTGGTGATCCCCATGGTGCTGTCTGGGGTTCCCCGAGGTGAAGGGGTACGTCCCTGTAGTGAGCAGACTGGGGTATAGTCCGTGGGGCTCACGCCAAATCTTCAATACCACCGAAGAAGCCGCCCCTCCTGGTCGTGTGGAGGCGACCAGCGAGTGTATTTTTCCTCCATATTCCGGTGGCTCTGTAAAAGTGCCCCCTAGAGTCGCTGCTGGGGAGCGGGACTTGTTCATACAGGCGGACGTAACCAGACAGGTGGGTGGAGTTGGTGATCCCAAAGGTGCTGTCTGGGGTTCCCCGAGGTGAAGGGGTACGTCCCTGTAGTGAGCAGACTGGTGATAGTCCGCGGGGCTCACGCCAAATCTTCAATACCACCGAAGAAGCCGCGCCCTCCTGGTCGTGTGGAGGCAACCAGAGAGTGTATTTTTCCTCCATGTCCTTGTGGCTTTGGTAAAAGCCCCCTGAAGTTGCTTCTGGGGAGCGGGACTTGTTCATGCAGACAGATGTAACCAGACAGGTGGGTGGAGTTGGTGGTCCCCATGGTGCTGTCTGGGGTTCCCCGAGGTGAAGGGGTACATCCCTGTAGTGAGCAGACTGGTGATAGTCCGCGGGGCTCACGCCAAATTTCAATACCACCAAAGAAGCCGCCACCTCCTGGTCATGTGGAGGCAACCAGAGAGTGTATTTTTCCTCCATGTCCTTGTGGCTTTGGTAAAAGCCCCCTGGAGTCGCTGATGGGGAGCGGGACTTGTTCATGCAGGCGGACGTAACCAGACAGGTGGGTGGAGTTGGTGATCCCCATGGTGCTGTCTGGGGTTCCCCGAGGTGAAGGGGTACATCCCTGTAGTGAGCAGACTGGTGTTATAGTCCGCGGGGCTCACGCCAAATCTTCTATACCACCGAAGAGGCCGCCCCCTCCTGGTCGCTTGGAGGAAGGCGACCAGTGAGTGTATATTTCCTCAATATCCCGGTCCCCTTCTCCTCCAGGTGTGAGCAGCAGGTGTGCTGCGGGGGAGTAGGGACAAATCTCACCCCTCGCCATTAACCAACCCTGGGAGGCGCAGCCCTCATGGTGAAAGGGTTGGAGGGTGGTGTCCCTTGGTGAATAGCGGGGGTGTGAGTGTGGTGACGCAGGGGGGCACCTCTGTTGTCGAGTCCAGAATGAGTTCACCAAATATATGACAAACGAATGTGTGCAATAAACGTTCAGGTCCGGACCTGTGTGTGAACGAGCATGTATGGGTGGCCACCAAAAAACATCTTGTGGAAGTGTGTTGTGGAGTCTGATCAGCTCATAGCAAACATACACAGACATAAACTCATTCCCCAGGTCGGTACTGTGGAGGTGAGTGGTGCCTCCAAAACGAACATGTATTGCCAATACCAGCGGTGTGTTTGTCATTAACCTGGTGTCAAGTAGTGGTGGGGTGAACTCAGGATCTGGGTGTCCCCGCTGTAGGTGTTTCCCAAATGAGGAGTGGTCTTGAGGGTCCAGAGGCCCCTCATTAAGGAGGGGGTACTGTCATGATCCAGGCTGGATCTGGCAAGGTAAATGGAAAATTGAACTTTTTTTCCTTTGGCTAGGTGCCAAAGTGGGGTTGATTGCCCCCGGTGGCCATTAGAATTATTACACGTGGTGTCATTCATTCTAAGTTGCCCCGGTGGTGGTGAGTGGTATCGCACCTTAGTTTTAGGTTTAATGTGCACTTAATTACAAATCAGGTGTTAGGCTCTATAAAAGGGAGCCAGGTGGGTTCAATCACGGTTGGTGATATTGTGTGTTAGTCATTCACAAGCAAGCCTGGGTGAATGAAGGAGCTGAACATGAGTCCTGCGCAGCCCAGCCAGAGGGGGCGAGTGGCAGCTAGGTGGTCTGCAAGAAGGGCTGGCATGGCGTGGTGGAGTCACAGTTTATGGTGTTGGCAGGAAGTGCTTGCATGGCTTGGTGGAGTGATGACTATGGAGAGAGTTGCACTCAGCATGCGGTACTTGGTTGCTGAGAGCTGGACTCAAGCATGCTTGACTTTTTGGGCAGGAGCTGAACTCATCTTTGGGACTCTGTTACTGGACAGCTGCAACTGGTGGTGGACTCTGCTCCAAGGCTGCACTATGGTGAAGGATCCAGTTATGGTGATGGATCCGAGTGGAGGAGAAGATGCACACAGGTGGTGGGCTCTGTTGCTAGGAGCATACGCAACAGAGAAAAGCTAAGTGGTGTTTCCCCTGTTTTGTCATCTTTCCTCATGTGTGTTTTAGTGCAGTGGTAGGATTAGTTTCTGCACCGACCAATTCTCTAGTGAGGGTCTAGGTCAGGGCGAGCTAGGGTTTTTAGGTTCCTGTTGCGCGCCCAGTGCGGAACCGGCATAGGGAACATTAGGAGTGCAGGGACACTGGCTCAGGGGAGCTCAGGAGGTCTCCACTTCACTATTCCCTATCGCAGAGCCCACCATTGTTAAGTTTCCCAGGTTTCCCCTTTATTATCTAAATTCGCCAGTTGGAGGTGGCGTATCCAGCTGCACGTGTTTATTATTTAAATTCGCCCCACTGGAGGCGGTGTATCCAGGGTCACGTGAGTCACATGGGTTCGCCTTGCGGTAGTCGCGTCCAGACACACGTGACTGTGATGCACGCCCACAATCAAGTTTTCAGTATTAACTTACAGGTAATGTCTGAAGGTTTACCAGTATGATATGTCCAAAGAACTAGATTTCTGGCCTTTGGAACCCGAGTTATTTTTTGCATGGACAGGTGTTAACCATTGTTTTTTATAATGTAAACTTTAATATCATACTGACTAGATTTTAAGCAATCTTGGATAAAAAGTGAACATTTAAAAAGACTTTAAGGTAAATTTATAATGCACGATTATTGTGAATAAGCAATCCTAGGCAATC